>NW_024879234.1:224308-234681 GCF_018340385.1 Cyprinus carpio | reverse complement strand
AATTCAGTCTGTCAGAGAAGACAGTACCTATTAGAAGAACAGAAAAATAGAAGAGTAGCGTGTAGAGATGTGGATGGCCAAACTCAGTTCCTGGAGGTCCTGCACAGCCCTTGCAAATCTGAGCGATTCGGAGAGACTAAAGGCTAACAATGTTGACAACATGTTCTTTTCTCCCAGGTCTTTTTCTCTTTCCACAGCGTGACTGTGACCTGTTTGTAGGACACTGACACTCGTTCTGTGCACGGCACCTAGTATAGAAGTGATAATGATGGTACAAATATGCCACACGAGAGCTCTAGCGAGGATCGGGTCAGTGGCACTGGACCCCCATACGGGGACACATGAGAAGATAAGAATACACTGCGTGTCCCTGTGTGATCGATGACAGCACTTCTGTGTTACTAAAGTGTGCATTTGAGCACGAGTTAGATAGAGATGATGAAAATCGCGTAGAAAAAGGATGCATTCTAAGATATTTAGATTCTTTTCTCTTACTTGGAAAGACAGTTCAACAGAAAAGTTGATTTTTCTGAATCTGCTCTCTGTTATTTTTATTGTTTATGTTATTTTGCTCATTCAAACCCACAGCCACACCAGCATTAAGGGACAGTTCAGAAAATAGCAAGTAAAATCACAACGGTGACATATCTTACTGTAGATTTTTGTCATTGGTAATTTGAGTTATATCTCTTGCAGCCTGTAATTTGCAGGCTGAACTGCGCGGTCCGTTCTGGTGAGATTGTGAGTAGCTCTCTGGTCTCGGTTTGTCGCCGCGCCAAAAGCCTTGCCTTGCTAGGTCATAGAACGAGCAAGCGTCTAAGCCAGGCTGCATACAAAGACCGAGCTGAGAAAATGGAGCCTGCAGAGAGACAACAGCTTGAAAGTAAAACCACAACGATAAGCTCAATGCCACCACTCGCTCAAGGCTTCCTTTATTAGACCTCTAAAAAGGGATAGTTCCCCCAAGATTGAAGAATTCTGAGCAGTAGAGATATACCACAAACCTGGTTTCAGTTGACAACCGCGCGTGAAGACCTGTCGTTTCATCTTCAGCCCAGAAATGAACTTTCTTTTTACATGCAATCCAAGACCTTTCAGACCTGACAAGCCAATAATCAAAGACAGGTACAGGCCACAGAAGAGGTAGTAAGGTACTGTTAAGACTAGTCAATGTATGGAAAAAAACAAAAATGTTAGCATTAGTTTACTCAAGTTCTGACGAACAAAGGGTGTGTCTTTGAAAAAGAGTTTGTTTGACATGTCATGGCACTACAGTGTACGGTTCAGGCTGCTCAAACTGAGATAGGCTCTGCACCATGTTTCCTCCAGCGTGGTGAACACATTCCAGGTTAAGGTTCCATGAGAACATCAAGGGCTTCTGGATGGGTGTGCATAAGATCGGGGACGTAGTCCATGTTTAGGGAGTGAGCGAGATTGCGGTCAGACAGCAGCCGACGTGCAGTAGTCCTTTGGGGTTTTTAGGCTAAACTATCAATGCATCATGAGATTTGAACTAGCGATGCGCGGCTATCGGGCAGCGCAGTGCCGGACACGATAAGAGAGAGGTGTTTGTGAGGTGCCTCCGTCGTTATGAAGTATTAGAGTAGGGTATCTGGTTTTTGTTATCACCAGTTTGGTCCAATGAACGTGACCAGTGTGCGTAAGATTACATCCAAGCCATGTTGGTGTGTTATTTAGTCTCTCTAATTGATATTTCTGTTAGAAATCTAGGTACAGTCAGATTGTGATGTTACATACACGGTACATGCTGATGACAGACATGAGCACAGTCATAAGTCCAACCCTGTCGGTTTTCGAAACCCAAACCTGTGTGTGTGTGATTTTGTGCTTAGTTGGTAGTAATAGCAGAGAGTACTTGGGAAACTGATCTGACCCTTTATGTAGCCAGATAATCACTCAATATTCTTCAGTGAGTTCATTTCTATACATATAGACACATTAAACTTTGCAGGTCAGGTCGGTGCTGTCAAGAAGGAGTTGGTGGCATGGACAGTGTTCGGGTTCATCACGTCTCATGAGCAATAGGCGATAGCTTGTCGTGAATAAGACTGCTGAAAAGGACCCTATAAGGAGGGAAGTGTATGATTGTGCCGTCGTTTTCCTATTAGGTAGACACTGATGCAGCTGAAGGTGTAAGCTGATGTGAGCTTGACTATACGTGACCTGCTCCGAGAACTACGTCGCCATCGCTCACATTTAGCTCTTAGACTGTCGTCATGCGTGATGCAACTCAGCTCTATATTTGTCTCACAGGCTGTCCGCGAGGAAACTATCACAATTCGCTGCATAAACTAGAGTGTGGAATCAGATGGTTGACATATAAAAAAAAAAAGGATGACTAGTAATATAAAAAGTAACAGTTTAATTACTGGGAGTACATACGGACCAAAAACAACCCACGATGTTACGCCCCCTAAACACGCCCTGTCTAACACTTGATGGCTGCTCTGTCTAATTCCTCGTCATCAGTTAGGAAACTAGGTGTTGGCTGACGATGGTTTCGTAGCATATGTAAAAACCGCATTTTTCCAGCTTAAAAATAAATCTAAATTACGACCTATTGCTCCTCAATGTCCAAATCTAAAATAGATTACATACATGTGCGATGAGCACTGGCTCCATAGCCGTCAGATTATTGTAGATGCTATGATTGGGTGGTTGCTCTGCGTTCTTAATAATATTACACTCCAGCTGATCTTTCTAGAACAGGAAGTACGACCAATTAGTCGGTTCTGGGCAATTCTGCACTGGTTACCTAATAAAACAAAGTAAGACAGTTGTTAAATGTTGCTAATTGACTTATAAAGCCCCAAATGATTTAGCGACACTTAGATAGCTTGTGTGAGCCTCTTATCCGCGCGATTATAGTCCCTTCATATCTGCTGCGTTCTCCTCAAAATCTCTGGATTCCTACGTTGCATAATATCAAAAATATTAAACGTCGCAAGCTCGACGGGCTGTGCGATCCTTACACTTTTCCTAGCTTTAGCGCCCCAACAACTGTTGAACAATCTACCTAGCGTTGTTCGGGAGGTACAGAAACACTCTGCTTCAGGTGATAGAGCTTAGATTTTAACGTACCCCTCTCTTTTCAAACCTGGCATATGCACTAGACTATGTCTTAACCTATAATAGTTGATACAGCTGCATTAATTAGGTCAAGCGGACAGCCTGGCGGGATACCATACTTCCCGTATACCGATGAATCTTAAAGACCCGCCTGCCAGGGCATTGTGGAGGACAATGTGAACGCAGAATTACAAGCGCCCCACAAGACGCACCCCTAGCGCGAAGACCTCGATCTACATCGCTGAATTAGCGACATACGGACCACAAAACGCACGGTGAACCAGTGACGATAGTTTTCCGATTCTTGCAACACACTGTGTTAGCAGGACTGGATTGACGATTCCTATAGTACCATGCTGCGTGGCTCCGTCGTCGTGGCTTGCATAGAAGGAGAACTAGGCCCCGACTGCAGAACCTGGTTTCGTTGCCCAATTGAGTGCTTTTCACATCATCTGTCACAGATGAGTGAGCCACGTTATTTGAGTTTCTTGCCGCGCTGAGTCATCCCACTTTGGTCGATTGTTTAGATCGTGGGGACACGTTGACTGGATTGCACAGACACTATTTGGCTGAAGAGAGAGCTGTACGGGACGACGTAATAGCAGTTCAATCACGTGCAGATCCGTGCAGTAAAGACTGACTGGAGCTGCAAAAAAGGGGCGCTTTGTATCATTGTCCTCCTTTAGCTATTATTGACCAACAACTATGTCCTGTCCGTCGAAGACACAGCTATTAAAGTCCCGCTCATTTGTGAGCCCCAGGCGTCGGAGTTATAGTTTGTACGAGAGCAGCTATAACAATTAACGGTGACATTGATCATTGACATTGCTAAGTGAATCTTGGGAAAACCCGTATGCTCTGGTGTCTCTTACAGTAGTTAGCGCTGTTATTAGGGTCAAACTCGAATCGCGCAGTTTGTTTGAGTTGCCACATATTCTCTCATCTCACCGCAAGCTTTTGGTGCATTTAGGACTAGATCCGACACCTTAGTTATGTTGGGTGAAGTGTGTTGTGTATTGTTTCTGCGCCCGCTCTGGTCCTTTTGGGGATCTGTACGTCCTAGGACAAGTAATGTCCTCCCAAATATGATAGCACGGATGGCCAAAGTGGTGTGCCCGCCCACACAGACTTGTAGGATTAGTACACACTTTAATTGTATAGAGGTGTACCCGTGCAGCACACAACGTCCATACGAATTTACTAACAACAATAATCTTCATGAGTAATTAGCAGGCCACCACAGTGTCAGATTTTTTTTTGTGTTGCAACTCTTCAACAAGTCGACGCAAAAAGCCTTGGTGTGTTCATTTCTATAACATAGAACATTATTAGCTTAACATAGAACTATTCACAACGTATTTAACTTAACATGACCGTGTTAATAATTGCAAAAGATATTGCACAAAAACATAAATTATTGTTTTTATGTTTATTTTAGCACAGCTTCAATTTCACACTTGAATATATCTCAGATATGAGGTATGAACTATCTGAAAACATTATGAAAGTAGGCAGTATCTATAAGCAATATCTATTGTGTTGACTCCAAATAATGAAAAACTAACCAGACACTAGTTTTTAAGGACAATAAAATACATATGGTGTTAAATGAACGTTCGTCAGCAGACCAACACTAAGTTTATACTTTCTAATGCTATTGGCGCGCGTAGGAGTACTATTAAGTGAGACATTAAGTTATAATGACACGTCCGTTTCCCGAGACCGCAGCGCGGTTTGTTGAAGCAAAGTGTCGGCGACTTGAAATAAACATTGGACCCACCATAGATCGCGCCATTCTACTGAGCGACGAAAACACAAAAAATAAACAGCACGAGGCCACTCACTTACGTGTTACAGGGACGTTTGAGTTCAACTCACACAGAAGATGTGTTTCGTTTGAATTACACTGTCAGTTTGTGGTTGGTGAGTTATTCCGCCTCTTACCATAATTAGGGTACTGGGGGGTCTCTGCATCCAGTAAAATGGTACTGATAAGGTACAGTTTTCCACAGTGGAGATTGTGCAGATAGATGTGGGACTAGATGTCTGGTTAATGGTTACGCTCGCTGATCACTATAACAGCAGAAAACAAAGACGCATTATGATCCAACTATCAAGAGGTGGCCTTGCTGCTGACTCGTGTAGTCTGATATGAAATCTTCTCCAAGTGAGCCTTGACTCCAGAAATTTATTACATTTGCTCATGTTACCGTTGTGTTGAAGTCGCTATCTCGAAAAAACTCGCTCACCTTATTGTTGCTTCTGGTATCTAAAACCACAATCATCCGCTATCCAGGAGAGCAGAACAGCAAAGAGAAACAACAGACAAACCCTCAATTCACACAACCACACCGTGTGACCAGAAAGACGGAAGATGAGTGCCGTTCTGAAGACTGGAGAACATGATCAGATCTCGCATTACTCAACAAATACACATGATTTCTTGATGAGTTCCTCCTGAGCTCAGTAGTGCACAGTGTACAATACGTGTGTTTGTTAATATTTCTCGACCTCTGACTTCACCCTTCCCGGTGTCGCTGCTGGTTATAGAACATTACTTTCATCAGAAAGATGGAGTGATTGTATGTTGCTCGCATTGCCAGGACAGAACCTAATAAACCTTGCTTTACTGAAACAAAGGAAGTGTGTTGAAACCACAAACATTCGACGCAAAAGTGATAATTATGTCTACAGATCTTATCAAAGTTGCCACCGCGTAGTGCATGTTATATTGGGCGTGTATGTGTAATGTTCAAGATCGTGTCTCCTAGGATCATCAGATGGTGCCCGACCGTTGGAATGTTATGTGGTCGCTCGACCCCGCCCGATCGCTACCACCTCTCTGCGACGGGTGCGACTCATTCCGGGATGGATGCTGTTGCGCGTCGGTTCATCTGTTTGGTTTGCCCTCTGTGGTTCCGAGTGTAGCCTTTTTTATTTAGTTGTTCCCTCATGTTGTTCCTCTGCCCTATATTGTGGTGCGTCCCAGTTCCTGTGCACGTTATTGTAGTTATTAGCCGCTATGTCTAGATAAACCTTGATTTATCTTCAGGAGAAGTGCGAGTTTGTTGGAAACACAACAAAACAAGGAACTCCAGGCAGACTGATGTTCTAAATACCTTCGAGATTCTTAAATGCATTCAGTTGCCACGTGTGCATTGTAGGGTCTTCGGTCACTGCAGAGCGACTCTACAATACATGTCGATGTGTTGGACTGCACAGTCAGTTCCTCGAGACAGGCCAGATTGAGGACGAACAGCTTACCTCTGCACGGGGCACTCTCCTGTGATGAATGTTGGTATTTCCAATCTCGCTGTCCATGCGTTGACACGGAGTACTTGTACGTCCGGATCAGACTCAGTATCTTCTCCTCTGATAGTGAGAGTTGTCTGTGTTTTACAGGGTAACGTCTTCAGACGTCTGTAAAGTGGAGGGCAGTATGTGGTGGATCGGTATATAACCTGACTCAATTGATCTCCAGTACACTGTGAGGTGACGAGTTGACGAGTATGCACGACACAGGTCAGGTTCTGGACGTGTCTGCTTCTTATGGGGCCAATACAGGGACTGTCCTGTCAGCGGTCATCAAGTCCACCGTGTGAGAGATGTGCTACGGTGGTAGCTGTGAACAGATACAAAGCAGAGAAATAAGCAATTGGTAAGGTTACAGATGAAAGGTTAGATCCTTTTAATCTTTGCAATGTAGAATCCTCGCACGTTACAGTATCTGTAGGAGCTCATAGATTAAGTGTTAACGGAGGCAATAAACTGGTCAAAAAATGTCAATTTGTATGACTGTTCTAAAGGAAATACATGTGTTCAACTAATACGTTTGTGTCTCAACATCCATATCACTAATGTTAATGGTGACTTTTTTGGCTTTTTAGGAAAGTCGCCGTGGATCATCAACGGTCACTGGAAAGAGAAGCACAAGGGCAGCCATCGTCCAGATCTGTAAATAATGCCATTGTGCAGCGAGCTGTCACCCCCAGTCTGTGGTGCCCTGGTGTCCCATGTGTCCGCGCTTTGATCGTAGTTTATTGTCCCAGGTCTGTTGGGTGCGCGTGCGTGGGAGCGTCATTATTGGTTTTCCTGTCTCGGGTCACTGACTGTTCTAGGTGATTCCAGGTGTGTCGCGTGTGCCCCTGTGTGAGTTGGGTATTGAAGGAGCAGTCTGTGAAGAGGTATTTCTGCAGCTGCTGTAAAATAGCTACCCCGTGGGCTCCGTGGGTAGCTCCTGTGATTGTGGTTTAATTAAAGATAATTTCCGTTCTGGATCGCCGGGGGCTCCTCACAGGAGCTGGTGTGACAGAAGACTGAACCGTATAACAAAGAGAACAGAGGCTGAGGGACCTGCTGGGGTGTTGGCCACAGGCTTTGTCGGTCGGAAAGTTGTAGAGGATATGTGGAGAATTTCCTTGAGCTCTGCCAAACCAGGTTAGGCTGGGGGCATGATGCTGCTCCTGAGACGTGTTTTCCAGCTGGGGATTGACGATGATAACGTATCTGCTGCGATCTCCTCATCATGTGTTGATTTCCCCTGATTGAGCTGATTGATGTCATCCTTATTTAAAACTGTTCCAATTTCCAAGTGGAAGAGCAAGTAGGAAAAGAATATTAAAGTCTCCTCGTCCGCGCCCCCTCTCTGAAACACAGTTTGTCTCCCCAGCTCACCCTATGCCAGGATCCCCCACATACCTCACCAAACGGCTCTTACCACCTGTCCCACCCAAGGTATCTCCAAGTTCTCAGCCCAGAGCCACTGTGGCTGCTCGAAAAGTCAAGCCCACGGATGTTGCCCAAGTCAAGCCTGCTGGCCAATCCACTCCCAAGCCTCGCTCTGGCAGCAGCCCGCCCCTTCACCCCAAAACCGAAGAGGAATATAAGGAGGGGAAAAAAGGGCGTGTATAGCTTCAGGCCCCTGAGCCCAATCTAAGGAGTGTTCAGCTCCAGCCCCTGTTTCCCCTTAACAGACCCCAAAGTCACGGACGTCAGTTTCACCCCACGTCCAGCCAAAGGTAGGGCCACAGTCCTACATGTCCAGCCGAGTGAGGGCCCGCCTGTTCCCACATCTTTTCCACGGGGGTAGGGGCTGAGAATGCCAATATTCTCCATAATTTATTTTTGTTGGGGGGGCTGGGGGTGGCGGGGTTATAGGGATCTGTCTGTTGAGTGGTGGGGAATTCTACGGAGTGCGAGGCCAGGCCCCCTGAAATGCCGGCTCCACCATGGGACCCGGTAATCGGTTATTCTGCCTGGAGGGGTCCCGTTCAAGTCTGTCCAGAGCGGACCATCGACGGTTGCCCACCTTGGAGTTAAATGTTCGCGTGTGATCGGTTGCATCTTCTGGGAAGTGATTTTGTGGTCTAGTTTTTCAGAGTGCGAACAACCTTACCGTATCTTTCAACCTTGTACGGGTTTTCACGCACCTGGGGAATTTACAACTTAGCCTTCATTCTGAGCGATACAATATTCCCTTGTACTCTGAGTGATGTTGTATTCAATTATGAAACAGGGTTTCGTGGTGCCTGACTTTGAACATGTATCTGCCGCTACAGTTTGCAGTGGAGGCTTGCAATATATGGTTCTCCTTTGGTCGGGATATCAGTTTCCATTCTGCTGGCCTTGGTGTTTATGTACTTTTTCAAAAAGTCTGTGTTGTTACTGACTTCCCAAATAGATTCTAGTCTCTCCCTTTTCTCCAAAGACTTTTGATTGAAACCTTCTTAAAAAAAGTTTCAGTGCACTCTATCTTTAAATCCACCTGAATTGTTGTCAACATAATTATATTTTAACATTAGGAAACACCACTGGAATAAAGGCTTACACGTCATGGGGCGAGAACTCTTAAAGATAATATTATATTAAAAAAATAACTAGTACACCCTGACTGGGTGGTTGTGCTAATAAAACAAACAATATATATATTAGGGGTGGAGTGGTTCAACTTTTTCACATTTTGTATTTTGTATCACGTCTTACAGTCACAGTTTCCGGTTATGGGTTCGGTATGGTGCTGTGTTCATGGAAAAACTATACTTTCAAATAAAAAAAAGAAAATAAGAATATTCTATCTAACTACAAGCAACAGCACAAATACATACAAAAGAGTAAAGATACAAATAAAATAAACAGTGATTTTCAGTTTTTTTTTTTTTTTTTTAAGGTAGGTGTAGCATTAGTTTTTAGGTACAGAAATTGAATAAAGTAATCAAATATAATACAGCATTGGCATATTTGACTGTATAAATTAAAGATTAATCTTTATCCAAGTCCACTGTATAAATGCTATCCAATCAAGAGTATCATAAGAGTGATTTATTTGTTGTTGCTGTTCGATTAATATTAAGAGAATGCACTGATCCAGTGCAGCCATGTCTGCTATAGGATACTTTTACCAAGACGGACATTTTGACAATTTTTGTGTGAATTTGTCCATTCAAAACACAATACTTAAGAGAGAGCTTTGGTTTTATATTTGCGCGTGTTCCGGGACCGGGTTTGCACGCTTCCGATGATGCTTACATGCACAAATCCTTCTCACTGCTGTGCGCCTTGTGGCTCTTAAATGTTTAACCTGGCAAAACTTAAATCAGTGTAGTTTCAACAAAGCAATCAACATGTGCTGTCTCAGGTCTCTCTGTGCGCCCGGGTGGATAAAGAAAAATAAATGACTGCTCATATTCCAGCATAACAGCATTTGCATTGAACAAGAGTGAATGGTTTGTCCAGGGATTTTTTTTTTCTTTTTCTCTCCCTCACTGTTGTTGTAAATGTACTGGGAGCCAGAAGCGCATCCATCAACAGATCACATAACACATACATAGCCACCGGTTTTTGTTTTTTTTTTTTTTTTACTGTTATTTATAAGAAACCATACAGATGCGTTGTCAGCTTTAACTGAATAACGCATGGTCTCAACGCCAGTTTTAACCTGTGTTGAGAACGAACGGTTCAACTTTTTTGTCGCGTCACCCCATCCCACCCCTATATTGCTATATATATATATATATAGATATATATATAAGAAAGATATAGAGCATATATATATATATATCTATACAGTGATAAGGCCGTAGCGTCGCTACAAGTAGTGACGCCAGTAGTTTAACTACATTTACTTAGTACGATGGTGGTAGCGTCGCTGCTTTCTAAGTCAAATAGCTTTCTCGTCGCTAGCTGCTCTTTTTTGATCAAGTAGCGTGCAGTAGCGTCAACAAAAGCGACGTTACATTATCCAAAAGCATTTCTGGAAACCAAGTCAAAATCGGAAATATAACTGC
>NW_024879234.1:224038-224151 GCF_018340385.1 Cyprinus carpio | reverse complement strand
TTCAGTCTCAATAAGGAAAAAAATAAAATAAAATAAAAAGGTTTCTAAAAGAATGAAAGATTGTTGGGAGAGAGAGAGAGCGAAAAAGAAAAAAACACTGTGAAAAAAACTCA
>NW_024879234.1:223107-223909 GCF_018340385.1 Cyprinus carpio | reverse complement strand
GTGTATTGCTCAGCGTTCAGGAAGAAACCTCACGGCTCCAGCAACTAACTCTCGTGTACCAGCCAGTCTCTCACGCTGCTCGGATGACGAAATCAGCCGAACTTCTGCACCAGCTCCGTTTCCAGTCTCAGACGACGATGGCGTTAATGTTCGTTTAACTCACAAAAACTCAGATGAACTGTATATTACATGAACTGTGTATCTTCTTTCACATTTTTCCATTGAAAAACTGCTGATTTCATCATGGCGTGTCTTTCTCTCGTAAAAACTGCTCTCTTTTTCTCCTTCTTCCCAGACATCTTTTCACCTCCCGCTAACATACCCGAAAACGGGGCAACCCATCAAAATAAAAGTCCCTTTACAAAAATACCTGTTACATTTCCCCCTTGCGAAACCCTGCCATACCATCGACATCTCCAGCAAGTCTCTCTGGAACATAAACAAAGTTAAGTGCAACAAAATACACATTCTTTGAAACTTTTCAAATTTCAGCAAGTTCATAAATATTTACCATCACAACCTCAGTTAATGTTTCAGCTTATCTCATCTGATAATCATCTCTATACCTCACAGGTAATTTACCATGGTTTTGCCTTTGAGAGCGTCTGAGCTCAAGGACATTTTCACATTCAACATCTGAAATATCAGTATCATCTGAAACTTCCTGTAACTCCAACTCGGTTTCTGGGGCTACATCTTGTACCATATTTTCCTGCTCTTGCACTACATCCCCTCCTATATCTACATCATGTGTCTCACTCTGGACCACCCCTTCATCTCGGTAATGTCTAAGTGGAGTGGC
>NW_024879234.1:148786-222343 GCF_018340385.1 Cyprinus carpio | reverse complement strand
CACTTATATATTGTTTTCCTGATAACAGTAGAAACAACTTGAAATACGGCATCATTTTTGCTCATACATATAAGAGTAATACATCATTCGAAACTGTTAAGGGTCTACTATTTTGTACATTCACAATAACAACAAAAACTTTGTGCTTTAGAAAAATAATGAAAAAACACAGGATGTGCTTTCTGCCGCCTAGGTCTCAGTTAACTTGGAGCTCACCACAAAAATGACCTGAAATTCAGCGAAACTGTAAAAAGAAGGATAAGCCTAAAACTGGCCTTGATGACTGGCCTGCATGTGAACTATGACGTGTAAATTGGCCCAAAGCCAAGTCTGGCTCAGTCTGAAATGCAGCGCTCTACTTCAGCACTCATACATCCCCTTATAAGAGCTTTACTACCACTGAACTTAACTGTGGAAACTAGGCACTTCTCACTTTACTCCTGCCCTGGCAACGCCATATATTTTGAATGCAGTTAGATACAAAATGACTGACTTTATCACTTGAGACAAGAACATGGATTCCCAGAAGTCCAAATTTGTAAATAAGAACCTTAGAAACGTTTAAGTTCGAGTTCATTGTGTTTTGGCTACAATAGATAATTCCAATTTGGACAACAACCATGTATTTCACTTCTGCAACTTGCATCTTACTGTGAGGTGAAAGAGTCACTCTTTTCATAGCATTTGCCAGCTCTGCGACACTGGCTTGGCAGTTTCCTGCTTTTCTAGCAAAATAATCACTGATCACAAAATGAAAGCTCAAAATGAAGGTCTGCTTATTTCAGGGGCCTTGTCACAAGTCCATAGTTTTTTGAATGTCTGTGTTATTTTTGCTATATTTTCAAACTTGAAACAATTTGGTATTCCTGAGTCTGAGAATGAGTCTAAGAATGATTCAGTGTTTTTTGTTACGGTTTTTGTAATTGTTTTTTAATTGTGAGTAATTTATAGTATTCACATGTTTCGGTTCAAAATACTTGTGTTGATCAAAAATTGCCTTTAAATTCCACCAGAAAAAAATACTGTAATCATACTGTATTCTTATTACAAACATATTGTAATATTGTGTAATGGATTTAACTGTGTATGTGTAAGTTTGACTGGGTTGTGTCTAGACTGTGTACTGTGAGTTTTGTGAATCTCCTGAATAGATCCAGACAGCACTGCAGTGCAGGGGATGTATACACTGCAAGGTGTATTGAATCAATGCAGCACCAGCAGAAAGAGAGGGGGAGACAGTGAACATGAAATAGAAGAGGGGATGAAGAGTGTGTGTGTGGGTCAGGATGTGTCTACATGTAGGAATCAAATGTCCCCTCAAGGATAGTAAAATCTGAAATCACCTCCGTTGTGGGAACCAGCCGATGGTCCCCATGAGGAAAACAACTTAAACACACTTAATCATGCCTTAATGAACATTTAAAAATGTAGAAAGCTTTGTAAGGTTTTAGTTTAGGTGTAGAAGAGAGATCATTAATAAAGGGATAGTTCACCCAAAAATGAAAATTACCCCATGATTTACTCACCCTAAAGCCATCCTAGATGTATATGACTTTTGTTTTTCAAACAAACACAGAGTTACATTTAAAAATGTCCTGGCTCTTCCAAGCTTTATAATGGCAGTGAAAGGGTGATATTCAATAGTCCAACAGAATCCAATAAACTGAGCCACTTGAAGACTAACAAGACTACCAGTACATGTGAGCTATATCCTACAGGAAAGAAAAATCATTTTATATTTTCCAATGTACTGAATTTTATATTTTCACCGTTTCTCCTCAAAAGTGGAGTTTTTGTTTGGAGTTCTAATGGTTATTAGTTTTTTTTTTTTCCTGGTTATAGGATTTTTTTCTAACCTCACGTCTCCTCTGAAGCCTCAGAAGAGCTGTAAGCTCTGTAAGCACAGGCTGTTCTCAGATTTGCCAAGTCACCAAAGTCTGGAATCAAATGTCAAATGTTTCAATGAGCTCAAACTCTTCCAAAATGATCTGAGCAATGTTATTGTTACGGGGCAAACAAGACGTGAGACGTGCGGATCCATGTGCAAATTTTTTTATTAAAGACGTGGTCATAAACAGGAATAGTTCAGGCGATGGCAAACTGTCATATAGAAGGCAAGGCAAGAGCAGTCCGGTAAACAAGAGAGGGTCAGTCAACGACGAACAGAATCCAACAGGGCGAGACTAGAGAGGTAATCCAGGTACAAAGCAAAAGGTCTAGGAAGGGGCAAACAGTATCGGTGCAGGGCAAGATGAGAAATGTAATCCAAAGTACACAGGCAATAACCAGAAGATAAGGAAACAGACAAGGCAAGACTAGGCTAAGGCTAAGAAACTTAACGCAGGCTCCGTAAAGCAGCTATCACAACTAGCGATATGTGCATACAATAGTCGGCCCTGAATGGTGGTGTGAGACTGATTAATATACTGTGTGTAATTGGTAGCAACTGTGTGTAATTGGTTTCAAGTGAGCTTGTGATTAGTGCAATGGAGTATGGGAAATGGAGTCCAGGGTGAGTGTAACAGTCTGTGTAGTGTGAGAGTCCATGTGGAGAGCGGGTGACCTCTGGTGGTGATTCCAACACTATTGATTGTGTATATACATTTATCATATGATAGATACATAAACAAAATAAAAACCAAGCAAACAGAAAAATACAGCACTTAAAATTATACAAGATTTTTAAATTAACATGATAAAAATTCTAAAATCTTTTCTGGTGAAATCTTACTAAACAAGTCCCTGAATGAGTGTACTTCATAAAAAAAGTTTTCTTATGATTTATTAAAAATTATTTGTTGGTTGGACAAAAGAGTGTGGAAATGTTTTTTTTTTTTTTTTTTTTTTTTTTGGAAAGGTGACTCATACCATCGCCAACCCATTCATCTGATTAATTAAACCTAGCCAAGTGATTAATTTGGGGTAGTGAGTTAAAGTTTTTTTGGGGTGTGTGTTGATGTTTTATTAGGTATGTATTGTTATTTACGTATATATTATTATTTATTTCTTGATATCATCTCCTTTCTTCCTTGAATCACAACTTCTCAAATACCTGACACAATTCCTCTAAAAATATGCACCCAGTTTTATGCACCAATCCTCAATCCAGCCCAGCAGCCAGCCTTTAGAAATGTTGCCTAAATCAGGGGTTTCCAAAATTTAGAAGACAAGGATGATCCCCTTATGAGATACCTTTCTTAAAATGTAAAAAACAGCAATACATTTTCCATGCAGAAAATTAAAAATGTGTAACGGTGGTGACACCCAGATATACAATTTTTAGAAGATTCATCTTCAAATTTACGTTTTCCCAGATAGCTCAAAAGCCTGGCTTTACATACAATAACTTAAGAACAAATCACAAAAAAGGAAGAAAAAAAACCCCCACAAATTGTCAATCTCTCAAAACTTCGTTTAATAACTATGAAAAAGTTCAGAGATCACTCCCCCAAAACAAAATATCAGGGTTGCAACATCAATCACATGAGCCCAAACGACAAAGAGAAAAAAAAAACTTTGAATACAAAGATAACACAATATATCAATCATTTGATGTATTTGAGTAATTTGTGTCTGTTCTGTTAAGTAACTCATCATGCAGAGTCCTTTTCATAACAAAAAGTTCATGCAAAAGTCAATGCAGATCATGGTTATAAATCCCGAAATTGTCACAGGGAAACAGTGCGTTTTTTTCCACAAAAAGCAGATTCATGACAACTATTTTCCCATATTTGGCCATGTAAAGAGTGGGAAGAAAAACATAGATAACAAAAAGTTTAAACAAACTTTACAGCAAAGGTGCAAAAATTAAAAATATATCTCCAAAACATCAAACTAATACGCTTAAGGTTTTAATGAATGTATGTGTTTAGGTATGTGTGTGCACATTTGAGTGAGTGTGAGTGTGAGTGTGAGAAAGAGATAGAGAGAGAGAGAGAGAGAGAGAGAGAGAGAGAGAGCAAACTAATACGCTTAAGGTTAGAGAGTTATGTGTGTGTGTGTGTGGTGGGTGTGTGTGTGTGTGGTGTGTGTGTGTGTGTGTGTGTGTGTGTGTGTGTGTGTGTGTGTGTGTGTGTGTGTGTGTGTGCATTTAAGATTTTGAGCAGAGCAAGCAGGAAATCACTGATCAGGTTTGAGCAGATCGTGTATTTAGTGATGAGTGCTTTGGGAAATGAAGAAGTGTAACTGATGAGAATGTGTCTGCATCAGCTGTGCCAACATGCTTAAACCAGAGTCGGCTTGGGTGAAGCTTGAACATGCAGGTACAAAATGCTATTTCTCCCAACTTTTTGGAGTGCATTTGGGAGCGTTTGGATGGAAAAGGATGTAATAATTTGTTATTTTTTACATAATTTATTCATCCTATTAGCTGCCTTCCTTGCAGGTGATCTGTCTCAGAAACAACTCCTCCTAGGGGCACCATTCCCACCCTTTTATTCACTGCTCTCATTATTAACACACGCCTTTTTCACGCCATTCATGAAAACAAAAGTAAACTGGAGTACCGGTTACTCTGCTACAAAAACGTAAAAAATAAGATTATTTACAATGGTATTATACATGAAAGAAAATTACATTTATTTTTATCATCATCATTGTACTAAAACAAAGTGAAAATATAATTGTAAAAATACAATTTAGGCTACTGAAGTTGATAGTGTATCTGAGATTAACACTAAATTTAATGCCATAAAACTGCAGATTTTTTTCTAATGTTGTCAAAAATCTATGTTTTCATATTGATATAGGAAAGCTTAAGTTACATTTTCAAATGTTAATATTCATTATTAATATTCAAGTGTTAATATTCCAACAGGGGAATATCTCATACAGATCTTATGCTAAAATAATGTAAATCTACACTGAACAGCTGCTGTTTATCTGTTTACAATGATAGCTATTTCAAATGTCCAATCACGGACCACAATCAGCCAATCCTGATGCATGAGGTGGGACTTGTCAAAATATGGGTAAGAAAGAAATAGTAGTAGGTGAACAACTCCTGAATTTGTATAAGAGAATGTCCATTGTGTCTAGACAAAAGCTTAAAGATGCAACAAACTAAGTGTTAAAACTTAAACAGTGAAACTTGAACACTAGTAATAAGATGACATTATTATCACAGGGATCACATTTATATTAATTTTCAGGTGAGCAGGAAAATTTATATTAATTTTCTATTTCTATTTTCTATTGATAAAAAAAGAAAGAAAAGGCAACATAAAACAAAACCAAAGCAAAGCAAAAAATAAGCAAAACAAAACAAAGCAAAAAAAAAAAAAAAAAAACTATTATAAAGAATGAGCATGCCTATCCAAAGTTACAATTCACCTCTGATCCAAGCCAGCACCCTGCTTCACCCTAAAACCCTGAAACACATCTCATTACAAATCTCAAGCCTCAGAGACTCAAGTCCCCCCGGAGATTTGAAACCACATAACGCTCTCTTTAAGCCTCTCTCTTTAAAGGGCTTTTACATGAAAATTTAACAACTGTGAAATTAGAAAGGTTAGCAAATAATAAAAGCAACGCTAGTGGGGCACAGGCCCACTGTTGCACACCCTGAATGTCGTAATTGAAAACGCTCCGACCTGTCAGGAAAATAATCTTGAGTAGAAGCAACAGAGGGGAAGAACTCACTGATATCATAGCGAAATGAAAACACACAGATGAAATAGACGTTTTTATTTTGAGACTGTCGTGCATCATTTGTCCTGGTTCCTGAGTGGCACATATACCGCATGTTTCAGCTACCGCTGCAAGTGATTTATTGTTCAATGTAGCAGGACTTTTGCAGCAGCATCTGGTTTGAATATGTTTTTGGCACAAATAGATTTGGAGTTCAAGCTGAGTTCATAGTGAGAAGCTTCTGATCCAAAGTCATCATGCTAGAGATTGAGGTCACAAACTGACAGAAACAAGATCATCTAAAATCGTCTCTTGCTGGCAGGGTGGATAAGATAAATAATAGGGATGCACGGTCATGATTTTTCTTGGCCGATTCCGATACCGATTTTTTACAAGCAAACTGGCCGACTCCGGTACTGATTTCTGATTTTTTTAATCTTTAAGCAACAAACAAAAAAGAAGGAAAGTGTGCATAAACAAGATGTTTTTTTGGTATTTAATAGACCATGGATGGCTTTTGGCTATTGAAAGCAATGACCGTAACCATCTGAAATTAACGGCAGTAACTGCACAGTAAGTAGCCTACATTCAATACAAACATATAGATGGTACAGACATCAGCATTTAGCTTTTGTTTTTTAATTTGGGTTGAAACTACATAGAACTGGCCTTAAATTAAAAGATTAACTGTAACCATGTGAAATTAAAGGCAATAACTGCATTGTTCTACAGTCCAAACAACACAATCAACACATATTCAATAAGATGTTTCTTAATCAGCATTCAGTATTTTAGTTTTTAAATTTGGTTTTAAATTAAAAGAAAAGGTCTTTACCAGTGAGACTAAATAAAAGTATGCCATTAATACATTATACCAAAATGTTAAAATCAAATAATGTTGGTGCGAATAAAACAAAGATGCAAAGTGTTTCCTTCGTCCAATTAAAAAAAAAAAAAAAAATAGGCCAATGATATGTGTGTGTGTGTGTGTGTGTGTGTGTGTGTGTGTGTGTGTGTGTGTGTGTGTGTGTGTGTGTGTGTGCGCATGCATGCATAAAGGCTTTAGTTCGGCCATCAGCCACCCTGCTCTCTAAGATATCGGTATCGACATTGTCTGTCAGGAAAAAAAAACAATCAAATATAAGTCGACCACTATAAATAACAGCACAACAACAATCAATTAAACAATTTTTGTAGTGAAATAGGACCTGCCAGCCATCTCCACAGCTATCAGTCAGGACTAGGAGTATTATATTTATGGCCCCTTTTATTGTCAGTGTGGGTACAGGTCCATTTAGTTTATTGAATTCCAAATGAGATGCAAAACTAGACCAGAGCACAGTCACACATGGACTGCCAATGTGTTATCTGATGTCAGCATTCTACATGCACTTAATCATTTCCTACAATGGGGGAGGAAGAAAGAGAGAGAGTCTGCACTGACAGACGGGTTACAAAAGAGCATCAAAACACTTCTCACCTGAATGAGACTAAGGATAAAATACAAAGAGACCTCTGGGGGTTGCGGTAAGAGGAGGGAAAAAAAGAGGAGGAAAGTAGGTTCAAGTGAAACAGAGAAATAGCGCAAACTAAGGATGCAACAAATTAAGCGCTAAAATGTATAATTATTGCTAATGAAAATAATTAGCAGTGAACTTTGAACATTAGTAATAAAACAATATTTTGCACAAAGCGCAGAGATCACATTCTTATTAATAAAAAAAAGAAGAATTCTTACACATTAGTAGCCTATTCTATGAGCATCAAATACAGGCCACAGCAGAAAGGAAATGCAATTATTTCAATAAAAAATAGCCATTGTTAAACAAATTTAGTTTATAACTGAAAATTCTCTGAAACACAAGTGATAAGATGTACTAAAGTTTAGAGGTTGTAATAAAGAGTGAAAAAAAAAATCACCTTTGAAAATCCTAACAAAGAAAAACACAAAACAAAACAAATCAAAACAGCACAACAAGTAAAGCAAGACAAAACCAAAAAAAACTGAAACTTGCCTTTTATAATCCTACCTGAAACAAGTATTGAGATGACTCGGCAGTCAGAGGTAAAAGAGTGAATGGGCCAACAGAGTACAGTTTCAGTGGAAAGAAAACAAAACTAAAAGCAAAAAAAAAAATTGACCATATAAGCTGACCATTTAAAAACACTATCTGAAACGAGTGTTGAGATGTAATGTGTTAGGAATCCTGTCCATGGACTTCTGTCCGACCACCACCAGAGGTCACTCATCCATCATATGGACTCTTGCACAACACTAACTGTTGCACTTCACCCCGGACTACAGTTCCCATCATCCACTGCACTGATTACACACACACAGCTGAATGCACTGATTGCACACAGCTGTCACCAATCTCCTGCTCACCTGAAAGCGATTACACCCACTATACAACACACACTCAGATCCTGATCTAGTTGCCGAGTATTGTTTGTACATATCACTAGTCTGTGATAGTAACGTTACAGAGCCTTCCTGAATTTCCCTTGTCTTGGTCTGTTTAGCCTAGTTGTGGTTGTTGCTATCTTGCCTGTCTTTGGATTGCCCTGTTCGGACACTGTTTGCCCCTCGCCTGGACCATCACCTGTGTTTCGGATTAACCCTTTGGATTATCCTGTTTGTACATTGTTCGCCGAAGATTGACCACACCCGTTCACTGGACTACTCTTGTGTCTTGCCCTCAATCTACCTGTTTGCCATTGTTTGACCCTCGCCTGTTTTGACCACGTCCTTAAAGCTTGCAAATGGATCCACGTCCCATGTCTCGTTTGCCCCGTAACATAATGGTGGTCAGAGGCAGAAAGACAATGTAAAACAAAACAAAAATCAAGTACTGACTATAAATTAAACAATAAAAGTATGTTTTACCCCCTTCAAAATAAAAGATTCTTTAATACTTTAAAACATTTTTGCACACAATGTATAGCATACATTATAAACTTAGATTTGGATTTTTTTTTTTATGGACATCAAGCAAAATGTGGAATATCCGAACAAAGAATCAAAGAAATGCTCAACAGATTAATGAACAATCAAATTACTGGTTAGCTGTAGCCCTATATTGTTATAGTGCAAACCCCAAAATACAAATGGTGTATGTAAACAGTGAGAGAGAAAACTAAAAGGGTAGAAATCCTCGTAAAGCAGACCTTATCACCTTTCTCTCTACCATGTCTACTTTCAAAGCACTTGTCACTGCAGTCATTGTGACCATGAAGAGAGCAATAAAACGGAAAAGACAGCTGTATTCGGCTTACCCACAGTTGTGATAATTCGTTTTGTTATTTATTACGCTTTGAAGTGTTCGTCTATCCCACTGGACAGTACCAAGAGCCCTATCTGTAAAATGGGTTTCCGAGCCTGCTGCTTTATCTATGTATGTCACCCACATTCTGCAGTACCTCACAGACACTCTCAACTGCTCTCATCGCACTCTACTTTCATGAGTTGCAAGTTTACATCAGGGGGTCAAGGTCTGGCTGGTTAGCATCATCCTGTTAGCCCCTGCTGCTAGGCATTGTAACTACATCATTTGCATGCAAAAAAAGTATCTTTCTTCAATCAAACTCATTAAATTAGATCTCTGTGTTATGACTTTCTAGATATAAAAGAGAAATTAAAGTTTTAAGCTACTCTATGTAACATTTTAATTTATTTATTAGGTGTATCAGGGTGGCAGAACACAGTTACTACTTTGGTCTATTTCCCTATAAATAGCCTAGATTTTATAGATTCCACCAATACCTGAATAGCAATCGCATAAATATATATAACGTAAATGTTAGCTATGCCAAATTTTATTTTTCGAAAAAAGATTCAAGTAAAAAAACAAAAAAACAAAAACAAATGGCATAAAAGCTACTTACAGTACATGCTCATAGGATTTTTTTTCAGATAGCTTTCATTATTGCTGTTAGTGACATTCACACTGATATCCATCTGTAACCACGGACACAGTGTTGCTCAAACCATAAGATTCATTTGCGCAGAATAGCAGAGCCAAAAACAACTCCCGTAATTACTGTAATAATGTTCCTGCAAGTAACTTTAGTTTTATTCTTCAACCGCTATATGGCCAGAAGTTACATAGTGTAGCATTAAGAGCCTCATATATCCTTCAAGGGAAGTCGTGGCCTAATGGTTAGAGAGTCGGACTCCCAATCGAAGGGTTGTGAGTTCGAGTCTCGGGCCGGCAGGAATTGTGGGTGGGGGGAGTGCATGTACAGTTCTCTCTCCACCTTCAATACCATGACTTAGGTGCCCTTGAGCAAGGCATCGAACCCCCAACTGCTCCCCGGGCGCCGCAGCATAAAATGGCTGCCCACTGCTCCGGGTGTGTGTTTCACAGTGTGTGTGTGTGTTCACTGCTCTGTGTGTGTGCACTTCGGATGGGTTAAATGCAGAGCACGAATTCTGAGTATGGGTCACCATACTTGGCTGAATGTCACGTCACTCAAGCAACGCGAAGGCAAAGAGGCAAAGAAAGTTATTATCTATTTTTTGTTATTATTTTTTAACTCCAAATGTCTCAAATGGACCATGGAACCTCAGCACCCTCCAGACTGACCCCATCTACCTCTCAGAGATCCCCAAGGCCCACGTGATCACCATAAATCCACACTATTTTTAGCAGTGAGGCTGTTACCATGACGATGGAGTGCGTGCTGGACTCTCTGGTGGCTTGACTGTGTCATTACAGGTGAAGAACTGAAATCCTGAGGTTGTATGTGTGTGACTACGACAGAACATTCCACGTCTGAATCACTGGATCACTAAATGTCACATGCCACTTTATGCTCCATTAGCGCATTCCTTGCTCCTCACACACATGTACGGACACATTGTGACAGAACTGCTTTTATGCAGAATATGATTATTTGTTTAGTGACCTAGAAACCAAACATTACCAGATGACAACATTTGTAGTGTTATTCTGTTATACACATTTTAAACAACTGGTAGCCTACTGCATAACTGGTAATGGTTATGTGTATTATATCAATACTCTTGGGGCACATAATAATACACAGACACACACACATAGCAAATCAGGGAACTCTGTCAAATCATGTGAACTGTACTGGACTACACTAATGCAATGCATTGTTTTTTAGTGTTGGCTCACATGATCATCCATTTCAACAGGTTGTTTAAAGGTTGTTGGGTTTTTTTTCCCTCCATGCTGCTCTGGAATACCCAAATTCTGATTGGTCAAGTGAAGCATTTATAGTCAAATAATCCAGAATAATGACTGCTATACTGTCCACTACTCTACTTGTCTCTGTATTCATTCATTTGTTAAGTAATTGTGTAGTAAGCGATATACAGTAATGTACAGAGAGCCAGTCACTATTGTAAGGCTGATACAACAGCCATCTTTCCATAAATTGGGATTTATTATGTGATAATAACCAGCTGACTGTACACAATCATGCATTAAAATGTGAAAATGGGCATAGTGGGAATTCATATAATATCAAAAATTCATTCTGGGATGACTTTGAATGAAACCACACATTAAAAAAATTTAATTATAACAAGCAAAGTATAGCAAAACAAATACAAATGGGCCAACAAAGTACAGTTCCGGAAGAAAAAAAAGAGAAAAAAAATAAACCATGCACCTATACCAAAACATGAATTTTGAAGCAGTTATGAGTATTTTTGAAAACATATCCCTCTAATAAGCAACTAGATTAGACAGTTTGGGATGTCAGTGTGTGCAGTGTTGTAGAACAAAATGTCAAAGTATCGTCCAGTTTTGTTTATCACAGGCTGTATTATACTAATAAATTGAAAAACCCAATTATAAAACCCTGTAGGAAAATCTCAATGTAACCAACGGTTCTGATGTCATACCTGCACCACTCTACAGTAATACATAATTATGACACAGTATAGAGACACATCCGTTTGTCAGCTATGATGAGTAATTCCTGGATTAAACTTGGTCTGTGTTTCATTTTCAAAGATTACTGTATCAGCATACCTTCATAGCTTAATTCTGTCAGATTTACCATTGCTCTGCAAAATCTCACAGGTGAAAGAAAGCAGGAACGTATGTGGGGAAAAAAAAGAATGATATACTGTAGGAATAATGACACTGAAATAAGCAGATATTTTGCCAGCTAGCAAATGATCCAATATGTAACTTCTTTCCAAACTGCCTTTTTTATGGATCATTTAATAATACTGAAGTGAAGTGTTACTCATTCTGGTGGTGTCTACTCAGCCAGTTTTGTATGTCTCGTCCATGCTGAACTTAAGCTTTGCTTTGTTGTGAAGATATACAAAGCTCTGCCCACACACAGGTTACCGCCTAACCAAGCAGCTTGCTATTGGTCGGCAATCAAAAAAAGTATTACAGAAAGATTGTTTCAAAGCAATCAGGCGAAATTGTTCATGATGCAAGTCCCCATTGAAAAGACTGGATTTTTCCAAGTAACAGTAAATGTGACAGTACCATGACTGAGTGATTTATAAATTGCTTTATAAATACATATTTAAATACACATTTATTAAATACAGGCGACTTCATTGTTCAAAAATTAGAATTTGAAACTACTAGGTGCAACGGCAGTGATTATGCTGTGTTTGTCAGTAAAGAAATGTGAATTTCCTCATTCTCCTTCCTTCTGCTGTCCTCTCTTCTGTTCTTTCTGCTGAAGGCAGAGGGGAAATTAAAAGCCAATATCACAGTCCATTTCACTGGCCTTCTGCTACTGCAGACAGAGCCACACATCAACTCTCTCTCCCTCTCCTACTATTACCTGTGCTCCCTCCATTTCTCTTTCATCCATCACACTCTCCTGTACCTTGGTAAATGGTGATGTCAAATCTGGAGAGATCCTCTTTTCCTCGTCTTTCTCTTCTCCTACCCCTCACCCTCACCCTCATCTCACTCTGGTTAATGGTGACGTCAAACAGAGTGGCTGCCCCATCAGACGCTCCTTTTGTGTAGTCATTACTCATTGGTGCGTGTGCAGCAGCAGAGCTTCCAATGACCCCAGATCCTTTGTTTTTGTTTTTTTCCCTCATCTTCTAACACTATTATGTTTTTTGGCTAAAAGTAAAGAGTTGGCTAAATAGAAACTGCTCAAATACAAATACATAAACAAATCACATTCAGACTACAGTACAATATAAGGAAGTTTTGCCAAATTCTAAGAAATGTATTTGTTGTTTTCGAAGTATAACACCATTCTTTAAAGTATGCATTAACTAGAAGTTACTACCAACTTCACTTCAGTATTATGATGCATTTCCATGTGAAACGGAATACTGAATAGAGGATTTTATTTTCGCACTCCTCCTCTCCAAATCTTGCTCGTAGCAAATGGTTGGAGGGGAGTGGTTACAAAAAAGGTAATTTGATATGGTCACTTTTTACTACAGATGTGGGAAGTGGGGTTGAAGAAGTTGAAGGAATCAAAGGAATCGCTGGTGTAAGCACAGATGGCAGGATTGAAGTTAGCCTTTGTTGCTTCTCACTTTGCGTTTTGAGACCTTGAAATCCTTTCTTTATTTCATTTTTCAACTCCTTTACACACGTGGAAAAATGGTCAATTTGGCTGTCACATTGTTGGAGTTCATGGCTTGTTTGAAATGTGTGTTGAATAGCTCTGATGTCCTGTTGAACTTCTGACACATTTCCGACACTAAGGTAGATTCCACCTTTTAAAGTTTATCTTAAATCCTTTGTTTCATGGCTTTAGTCAGCTTGTCTGGTTCAGATTCATCTTGTTGTTTAATGGTGGTCAAAAATGTGTAGACTATTGTTATCCCTCACTTTTGCTGCAAGGTCAGCAATTGGATTTTTGTGGTGGGAAGAAGAGACCTTCACTTCCTGGGTAAGGTCATTTTCTTGTTTCTTCATGAAGTCAAATAGAAAATCCCAGTTCCCTTTTACCTGAGCAGTAAAACTGTTGGATTTCCTTTCCAGGAGTTGGTAGAATGTTAGGCAGGTCATGTTGTGCCTTCAGATGAAGTGCAAAGTTGCATGTTATCCACTTATAGTGCCCAGGTGAGAGTTTGCATGGGAGTGCTGCCAGGCAGAGCAGGAGAAGACATTGGCACATGGGGTCCAGGATGCACAGGGCTGAATGGAGTAGGGGTATTATACAATGCAGGCAGGACCACCAGGTGGAGTTACTGGAGGCCCCAGAGGTCGCACTGCTGGTGGCAATACTGGAGTTGAGACAGTATTTTGTGATTACTAATTGAGTATTTTGGCCACTTGGGGTATTATTTTGTGATTACTAATTGAGTATTTTGGCCACCAAAGATTTCCACAAAACAAAATACAACTTTTCACAAATGGTAAACTAATACTTTTCCCCAAAACAGTCAGATCAAAAACTATTTCATTGTATCAATTTCAATCTCAAAGTAGAACAAATTTAATTCTCTCAATTACTGTGACACCTTGGAGATAACAACTCTATTTACTGAATTAGCAATCACACAAAAATACCCTTCAAACCCTTTACCATATGCAAAACACCTCAGTTAATTCATGCAATTTCTTTGTTTCACCAACAAAATTATCCAATTTAAACACAGTTTTCAATCAAAAGTTTACAATCATAAGATTTCAGAGACTAAAGCCCTATTCGCACGGGATTAGTATTATCTGAGGACCTTGTGTGATTTTAAAATTAGCCCCCCACATCTGAATTTCGTGTGGTGCATTCACATGGGATAAGCTAAGCCTGTGATTTTACTTGAATTTACTGGCTTGTCACTCAGATTCCCAGATGTCCCGATTGAGAGTCCCGTTCTATGGTCCAGTTAAATGGATTTAAAAAAGAAAGAAAGAAACTAATATAGTTTTGTGCCGTGTCATTTACATTTCACCAGGTTAAAATAATATCTCAAGCTTTATGCTTGATTTATTTGTAACACATTAACCTCAAAAAACCTTTTCAGCTTTCTCTTTCTGAAAAGATGGTTCAGCGATATAACATGGTGAAGCGATATAACAGCTCCCAAAATACTATCAAACACTCCAACGCAGCTTCATTCTTCGTGAAAGATGGATAAAAAGGCGCACAGGAAACAAAAACCTCGAAAAACGATATACGACCTGCCAAATGCTGGCCAAATCACAGAGATGTCGATTCGCACGGGACTAATATTAATCACAGGACCTCTGTGTTCGGCGAAATATGGTAGGTCATTTGCGGGGGAATTTTTACTTTACAAATTACAGACATGGCCGATTCGCACGGGATTCAGATCACTGACAACCTCCGCAATCATTACAAATGACTGGAGGTCACCAGGTAATAATAATCCCATGCGAATAGGGCTTAAGACAAAATTCAAGTGTTCAACAAGTCACAAACACTTTCAAAACTTTTGACAATCAAATGTTCAAGTGTTCTGGTCCCTGTTTGGGCGCCACTCTGGTAGCCACCCAAAACACAAATAAACTCTTTTTCAAAATATTTCTGGCACCAGGCAGGTTAAATCCTGTCAAAATTTAAATGAACCCAGAATAGCAAACAATCAGAAGCTAAAGACCACCTGTTACATACTTAATACACAGAAATATTTTTCTTGTAATGTAAAATGTGATTGAGTCTAGTACGAATGTAGTAGTGTGAGATTGTGGCTATGTATAATGGCAGGGTATGGTACACTGACCAAATTTGCAGGTTGGCAGTTAGATAGCGTGAGAATGCAGCGGGTCGTCAAACAGGCACCAGGACAGAAAGAACACAGCTCCGTCTTGTCTTCAGAACAGCTTATTTGGATTCAGTCAATCTTGACAGTGCAATGCTCAATACGTTGGATCAAATCATCAAATCAACATACGGCCATCTTTTCCACCCAAAAGGTAATCCATCAACTCACTGGTTGATGTGTCATCGTCGTAACATTGTTACTACGCTACTTGCGCTACCTCACACACACTATGTCCTTTTACGACATACTTCATTATATATTTCTTCCTACAGTCTCTTTTAAGGGTTTGGAGTTTGTCGCTCCCATTATTCTTTTGCAGGCGATTATCCAAGGAAATAGCGCCATTTTAAAATCTGGAGGCCTTTCCTTCTACAAGAGTCCAAACAAATTGTAACCAATCAATGTTTGGTGAAAATTGCTTGGCTGCATTGAAGTACAGGGGTATCAAAGAGTCAAAAATGCTTTTAATATACAGTAGGTGGACATCCAAAATGTTACTTCTACCGCCGCTCGTACCGCCGCCGCGGCGTCTGCAAAGTGCATTTGCAGCTTTTGACCGCTGAGTGGCGCTTTAATCACAAGTTTTCATACAAGCGCATCAAAGCACATTTTCGCAAATAGACGTCAGTTTTGCCTCGCTGATGTGTTACATTTGACGGCAGCAGTCAGGGGAAAATGAAAAGAAAAACACTATAGTTAAAATATTTAATATTCACAGATGAAAGTTTGGTAATTATGAAGTTATGTGCATTTCTTAGAACGAATTCAAGCAGGATAAATGTCAAGCCTGTGCCTGAGCCTGTGCTTATATTTTCTCTAAGCTACACAGTATTACATCATATTTTAGATTTGACACATTTAATAGGTTTGCAGTATTATTTATATAATATGAATTATGTGTTATATTATTCAAAAGAAATTTTACTAGTTTACTTTGCATCAGAGCATTAAAAGTGGTAGCCTATTTTAGTGAGCTAGGCTACATGGATTTATATGCAAAATGTCAATATTCTCATATATTAGGCCTATATTTTAATTTATATTTTCAAATTCTTTTAATAAAACAACATGCCATTTTTGTTGATTCGTTACCTGTCCTTTATTTTGACAGACAACTTCTTGGGAAAATATATTTGTCTGTAAGAAATTGTTGCGTGTTTTATAAATTATTTTCTTTATTTTTGGCACTGTATACTTTGTTCCCATTGTATTTAGGGCCTGTAATTAAAACTAAACAAGTAAACTTCTCACGATTTAGCCTAATGATCATTGTGATAATTCTAAAGAATGGACGGTAATAAACGTCCTCACGATTAAACTCATTGTAAATCACAGGCTACACAATGACTGTAAAAAAAAAAAAAAAAAAAAATATTTATTTGAGTTAAGGCCAACTACCTCTGAAATTGTAGTTATAATAAAAGTGCGCAAGCATAGAGCCGCATTTAAATAAAATGGCTTGCGTGCAAGATATGATGCTGAGTATAGCATTATTCTTATTTGTATTTAGTGTTCTCATTACAAATCTGGTTGGTTTTATATTTGGATACATTTGAAGTGGATAGCGCAAAATGTGAATTCTTCAAAGTTTGTTGCGAAAATTATTAAAAACCAACAAGACGATCACTTGAATTTTTTCCTGATACTAAACTTCAAATTGTGTGTCTGCACAGTGCTTGAAATACTTTTAAACCAATCAATAAGACATCTGTGCATATGAAAGCGTTCAAGAGATTCAGCACTGTGAATTTATCTCGCACCCCGACAAAAAGTTTTATATATAATTAAAACTTGTTTTTACCCTACCTGCCTGTGCTTTGGGGCCTCATGCATGTTTCTGAACTGAAACTCGGTCTCATTTTTTGAGCTGTGAGGATTACGAATAATGACAAAGAACTAATTGACGACTAGTAATAGAAAAATCTTACTGGGGGGAAGACATGCTGCACTCACATCGCAGACCTACTCTTTATATCATTTTTTTCTTCCGAACAGTCCCATGCTTTAACTATGTTTTTTCCTATTATCACAAGAACGAAAATTAAAATAAAATAATATTTTTGAGAAAATCTCTGCAGATATTGTTGCTTCTGTTTGTGCATTGTAAATAGGCTACAAAAAAAAAATCATTATTTTACGAAAATAAAACTAATTGTATTTGTGAAGTAGTCAACGTTTGCGGAAGGCCTTAAGACCAAAGCGGAGTCTATCTAAACATCAGTTTGATACCCTCCACTGTGCATTAAAGCGCGCGAGACCTCGCGCTATAACTGACCCCCTCCAGCTGAACTGAAGTCCGCAAGTTTTTTGCTGTTTAACGGTGTGTTGTCAAATCCAACATTGAGCACTCACAGCAGACCTACTCTTTTTATTCATCATTTGCCCGCAGCCCATATTATATTTAGCAAGACAGAAAAACAAATATCAGTCTACCTGAACGGAATCGTTGTTATTTGTGTGAACGTTTGCGGAATTGACCAAGTCGGAGTCCATCATGCTGTTCACAGCGCGCGAGACTCGCGTCTAACGGACCAACGTTGCCCAGCTTCAAAGTCCGCAAGTGTTTGATTTAACTAAAGATTTGAGCTAGGCACGAGACAACTACTGATCATGAGAGGAGAGAGAGAAAGAGAGAGAGAGGGAGATGAGAGAGTTAATGCTGTTAAATCGAGAGTTAAAATTTAGAGAGAGAGAGAGAGAGAGAGAGAGAGAGAAAACCATGTTGGCTATTCCTAAACTTGGACCTCATTATATTGAAGTACAAATCCAAACACCAGAAGCAACCTACACTCTCTCAGTGTTCTTTCATTGAAAAGTATGTTTTTTGTTTATTCACAGGCTATATGGTTGAAATAATATTTTAGGCTAGTTTAAAACTTTAAGTGCCATTGTTTAAAAAAAAATGCTTTATTGGCTAACGTTTCATAGACCTTCAGTTGTTATGCTTTAAAAAATCCCATAACATTTGTAAATTTCACAGTATTTTCACCTCCTAAATCACTAACCTTTAAAGTCACAATTCTATAATGGTCAAATTTACTCAGGCGATGGCACTTTTAATTACATTATGCTTTTTTTTTTTTTTTTTTTTTTAGAATAATTGTAGCTTACATAAATAGGTGAAGCAAAACAAATATGAATAATATTTGGATCGTCCCTTAATTTTTCCCTTATTTTCTTAAAGAATAAACACTTATTTTCTACAAGAATAAACATGATAACATATTATTAATTCATAGAAATAATTTAAGCAATTAAAACCTGATAACATATTATTAATTCATATAAATAATTTAAGCATTTAAAAAACCTTTTTTTAAAAACTTGAACTTCAATACTATTAAACTGACTTTAAAAATCTCAAGGAGTTTATAAGTTAAAAAAGGGTAAAATGTCACAGTGCATGTTAAATAGCCTAAATGAACTTGTGTAAACAATATAATTAGAACTAACAATATAATTGGTTTTTTTTTTTAAATGAACAATTCCTGTATAAAATGGGACAGCAACCTTTATATCAAACATTTTGAAATCGTCCACAGCTGAGCAACGCGCGAGGCAGGTTGAGCGTGCGAAGTGGATGTGCTGAATGTGAATTTTCAGATGAAATGAAAATTAAAAAAAAAATAAAAAACCCTGGATAGCCTAGATTAGGCCCAGACTCCGTTCCTAAGTATATAATAATTATAATTACCCCACAGTAACAAATTTTAACCGATTAATCGCCTATTTTCGTTTGCTACATGTTATTTTATTTTATTTATTTATTTATTTATTTTTTAAAACAGGCTAAAAAAATTAATTAAGTTTGTGAGAGGAAAAAAATATATATGTCATGTATAAGTTGCATTGTATTACATTCAGAAATAATAACGGCTGGCCTAATAATGTTATAATGTGCAAACAGGATATTTTTAGTTCTCTTCACTTTACAACAAATCCTTTAAATTTAACAAATTTATCAGAACAGAACAATAATTACAAATATATAATTCTAATAGATAAATAAAATTGCAGTATATAATAATATAGGATTAGCTATAAACAAAAAAAAAAAAAAAAAAATTGAATAATAATTTAAAGCGAACCATAAGGTAAGGTTGGGCTCTCATTCAGGAGAAATCCCAAACGTTTCCATATTCGTGATGTTGCCTATTTCAAGCTTAACTATTATTCATTAGGTAAAATAGGCTTTGTAGTTCATGCGTGTTTCAGTATCGACGAAAAGAAAAAAAAAAAAAAAAAAAAAATGCCCAAGTGGACCGCTGCTCGCGCCGAATGGCACGGTGAACGGCTACTGTTTCCAATGAATGTGCACGAGGCACCAGCGCGATCAAACAGCTGAAACAGAAAATGCTAAATTTTTGGTCACACAGTAAAGGCATAATTCAAAAGTGCAAAGTGTTAGCAGTTTGAAAAATCAAGAATAATAACAGAATTAATAATAATTATTGCTAAATGCTGGACCGTTCTCATTTCTATCTGCAAATGGAACCTGAAGGATTTTTTTTAAACCAAGAATGAACCGAAATGAAAACATTTAGCTTTTTATCCGTATATATAGGCCTATATTTATGACTGTTTACAATAACAATAGCAAGCATAAGATCCTTTGTGTAAAGGTCTTCTTTTAATTTTTGATGAGTAGACAGTAGCCTAAGACTATCCTACATTTTGAAATTAACTTACTGTACATTTTTTAATGGTTTTTTAAAGATGATTGTTTTACCTCCTACTTTTATCTCATTTTACAATTACATTCAGTTCGCAATCCGTCCCTTTGCACCACCTGGCGGTAGTTTCACGAATGAATTTAACACGCGACTGACTTGCAGTTAACGCCGCGGCCCTGCGGCGGCGGTAGTACCCATTTTGGTTGTCTACCATCTGTAGGACACAGGCTATTGGCTGCACAGGATACCACTAGTGTGACTGTAGCTGACACTATTCCATTAATATTTAGTGTTTCTACATAAAAAGGTCAGGACAGCTATAAAAAAAAATAATAATTATAAAATTGGGAAAAGAATCCGATTCAGAATTAGAAGCATTGGTGAAACTGAAACAGATAGGATCACAGACAAGAAGTTAACACTGTTAGCATTCAATAATACTACACAAGCTGTGTTTGGAGACGAAAGCAAACAATGGAAAAACTGTTCAAGAAAAAGCCTTTGATAATTTTTTCAGCATGAAGAATACAGTAGGTAATCTAAGCACTGAGGATTTGTGTAAAATATAAATCAAGATAAAATATACCATCTGTTAATTCACTATTCATAACCTGAAATATTAGAAACATCATCAATTATCTGTTCTCTGATTATACAAATGTAATACAAGTGAAAAGTAATCCACTGCAGAAACATGGTATTTACCTTACCTGATCAAAATCAACATATATGAAGTATGCTTCCCTTTATCCCACAGAAAAGAGGTCAACACAGTATACACACATCAACATGCAGGAAAAACAAATCCTTTAGAACTCATTCTGTTTGAAGATATAATCAAAGAGGTGCAATTATGCAGTGCAGCATGTGGTAATCAGCTGCTACTTGACATCCAGTGGATGGCATCACACTAGCGGCACAGACTTTAGAACTCTGTTAGTTTGTGGGATTGTGTAACCCAGTTATAAAGCGCATACATAAATGGCATTTAGAATGGTTCGGTTTTTGGTAAGAATGCATTTCGAGCCATTAGACCAAAGAACCAACCTATATGCCTATGCCTATGCAATATCTCTCAATATGACTTTCAGTGTCTACCTAAACCTGCTATCATATAGACAAATAACTACAGATACAAATGAGATGATCTAAGACATTTGCCAAATGTGCCAACTAAACAACATTTGTACTTAATTTTAAAACACTCTGTACTTTGGTGCCATTTTAAAAAGTTTTAGACATGAATGTGTTTTTGTAAAGAGTCATCTGAACGGTATACATTGACATGAGATGAAGCCCATAATAATTTTCAAAAAAAAAGTGCTTTAATTCTGATTGTGCAGGTCACCCACTCAACGTATTTTGCAATGTTCAAATGACCCATGGTGTTTCACTTCCTGACCTCAAAACACTTTTACTATATTGCATTATTTGGAAAACTAACACATTTTATCACATAACCAGCTCCATATGAATGGCTTTTCTGATGTATTAAACTTGCTTGGATGCACACCTGGTACAGCACTGCACTTGTGATATGGAGCCCTCAGGTAAGAGTCCCATGAAACGAGTCATGATAAAAGAGCTCGAAGACTCATAAAAGCAAGCTAAAATGGCACCGTTGCTTCAGCACTTACTGGACATTTCATTTTGCTGAAATGTCGCCACAGGCATGTTTTTCAAATGATCCCGGGTTGGAAAAAATGTTTCTCCATGCAGTTTTACACAATGTCAACAACAATATGTGTTTCATCCTGAATGGTCATTTTTCTATAGCACACTTCATATTTGCCTGCTGTGGAACAATTAATAATGTTATAATGTCTCAAAGCTGTAAACATTGTGCTGTTTATTGCTGTACATAGATTTCACTGAACGCTTTCACACTCATTGATATTTTAGACCATGGTCAGCAGCTGGAAATGACGCAGACAAAAGCAAATTAGTGAAAGCAGTGAGACATGTGGAGATTGACAACACTAGTCACCCATTTCCAATTTCACACACTGCACACACACCATTGCCACCTATTTCAGCTCTCATCATCTCTTACACACACACTAATCTTTGCCTATGGCTCCTGTGAAGCATTCCAAGGACCTCTTGTTGTGCACTTCAGCTTTCTCAAGTGAGTCACCAAAATCCAACAGAAAGCATCTATCATGTGTCTTACCTGATTCTATATGAGTGATTTACACAATGAAAACAGTGGCATCTGTCCAGATATCCCTCTGGAAAATTAAGCCTTTCTCAACTCTGATGCATAGTGCTGTGTGGCATTGGGAAGTGTCACATTGTGTCATTTTAAACTGTATAAACCCTGTGGAGATGTGCAATTGTAAGTCATTGGTCATGAATGCCCTTCAGGTGCTCTAGAAGGACACCCTGCTCTCTGGTGTTTCACTGCGGCTGATAGTGAGGCAAGAGAATAGAAAGGCGATGACTTCAATAAGGTAATTAACATCTGAGCACAGAAAGAGACAACGCAAAGGCATGGGCTGTGGACACCTACTAAACCCAGCCTAGTAAAAGGTACTCTAGAGGGTGGATGAAGTGAGTGTCCTTGCATCCTAGTCCAAAGTGTAATGAGACAAAATAATACAAGTATCATGTCAAGAGTCATAGCGTAAGAGGGGGGAACAAGTAAGGAAAGGGAGGGACTACATGAGAAGGAGGAGCCTATATATGACAGGTAAGGGGTATAGAGAGGAGGACAGGATTTAAATTTAAGAAAAAGGGGCTAAACATGAAAGAGTGGAGTCTATATAAGAGGAACGTGTTATGATAAATGACAATATGGCTAAGATTTCTAGTTCCCTGTCGATACTTCACTCATACTGCATCTTGTTAAAGAAGCTTATGGGGAAAAACTCAGATGACTGAAGCCTTTTTTGTTTTAGTAACGCAGTGTAACGGCACGGCCATTGGTGGTAAAGCCCGCCAGAATGGGCAGGGGCCTCTTAAAAATTTCCTCTTCCACTCACTGTGAGCATCGGGTCCTCTCTAGGCGACCCACTGCTCAAAGCAATCCAGCCCCTTGCCACATGGGCCGAGGCCTGGCAGGCCAACCCCGGGGCTTCAAGCTGGGTTATGGGGATAATAAAACGAGGTTATACACTCCAATTCGCTCGAAGACCCCCACGCTTCAGCGGTGTGGTCTCCACCTCGGTTTGATGCAAGGATGCTTTTTTGCTGGCAAAAGGAGCCATAGAAACGGTTCCACCAACCGAGAGCGAGTCAGGTGTTTACAGCCGTTACTTCCTCATACCCAAGAAGGATGGCAGCCTAACGCACATCCTCGACCTCAGACACTTGAATCGGGCCCTAATGATATGGCCGTTCAAAATGATCACATTGAAACAGATCCTCTCACAAGTATGCCCAGGGGGACTGGTTCTTTTCTCTGGACCTGAAAGATGCTTACTTTCACATCCAGATAGCCCGCCGTCACAGGCGATTCTTGAGATTTGCCTTTGAGGGAGTGGCTTATCAATACACGGTCCTTCCCGTTGGGCTGTCCCTATCTCCTCGCACTTTTACAAAGTGCATGGATGCAGCTCTTTCCCCACTGAGACAGATAAGAATCTGCTTTCTGAATTACCTTGACGACTGGCTCATTCTGGCCCAGTCGGAGGAAGAGCTAATATCTCACAGTATTGAGCCGCTACAATCCATTTACCTTCGTTCTCTGATACTTAAGACTGCTCTGCTGCTAGCATTAGCATCGGTAAAGCGTATGGGAGATTTGCAGGCGCTATCAGTGAGCCCCACCTGCCTCGAGTTCGGGCCCAACGACTCCAAGGTCATCCTGAAACCAAGGCATGGCTATGTACCTGAAGTGCTCTCAACTCAGTTTAGAGCAAAGGTATTAACTCCATTGGCGCTTCCTCCTTCGGAGCAAGACTAAGAGTTAAACTTACTGTGCCCCGTTAGGGCATTGAAAGTCTATGTTGAGCGTTCCGCCCCAGTCAGGTGGTTTGATCAGCTGTTTGTATGCTTTGTTGGCCGCACCAAGGGGTCTCCGGTCACAAAGCAGAGACTTTCAAAATGGATAATTGACACTATTAGCATACTAGCATACTCTTCTTTGGGCCTTCAATGCACCATGGGAGTAAGAGCCCATTCAACTAGAGGCGTGGCTTTTTCCTGGGCTTGGTCTAGCTGTGTGTCCATTGCAGAAATTTGTGCGGCGGCCTGCTGGGCCTCACCATCCACATTCACCAGATTTTACAGTCTGGACGTCCCAACCTTACAGGCACGGGTCCTTTCTGCATAGCAGGGCACTTTGTCATATGACTACCAGTTTGGAGTTTTCCTCCAAGTACGCTCTTGGCCCTCAGTGAGTTCCGAGGCTGTACTGATTATTCTGGAATGATTATTCAAGGCCGGGACAACCTCTCTGAATTAGGCCCTATTGTCTCTTGCGGGGTTTCCCTGTAGAATACTTGGTCCACCTGGGCCCCGTCGGGTGCCTAAGGCAAGTTCAAGTATTAGTCATTCCCCTAGCATAGCATCGGGGGTTTGAACTGATTTTAACAAGACGCAGTACGAGTGACGTAGCAACGTGATGTGCTGCTTATATAGCCAGATGCCCCTGCCCATTCTGGCCGGCTTTGGCGGCTTTACCTCCATAGGCTCATGCACCTCTGCTGCCGAGCCATTGGCTCATTTTATATTCACTGCACAAACCAATGTCCACGCAGTTACACTGCGTTACTAAAAAAGAAAAAAAAGTCATCTGAGAAAAAGGAGTTTTTCCCCATAAGCATCTTTAACAAGACACAGTACTTGTTCCATATCTCAGGGAACCAAGGTTACGTTAGTAACCAAGTACGTTATTACTCTCAACTTGCTATCTCAATGACTTCTCTCATTTTTAATGTGGGATTTTCCAAAATGGCAGAAAAAGTAGTGCACTTAATTGTATTGAATGTGCCCTTGTAGTGTACTTCAAATCATAAAAGTATACTTTTGTAATTGCAGATAATATATTAAAGAAATAAAAGTCCACTTAAGTTTACATAGAGTACACTTTTTGTATTTTCTAACACACTAGAATAAATTTTTAAAATGCGCACTTTGTAAATGTCAAAAATTAAGTTTAACTTTAAAGTACATTTTAAATCATTATGTTTTAATAATCCTTTGCCGTGCTTCACAGAAGTACACTTATTTTGATTTGTTGAGTAACATACCGAAGCACATCAAGTACTCAATCATGATTGTTAACTGTAGTGCATTGTTCAATATTACATTTAAATTAGCACTATGCACTCCAAAAAAACACTATAAAGTTCAGCTAATTACATTTAATATAAATTATATTTAAAATAAATAAATTTTAATTTAATTGAAAAATACATTCAACTAAGTTTCCAAAAACATTTAAAAGAATACTAAAGTGCAAACTCAATGTAAAGAATGTTGTTTCTACAATCTATACTCTTTTCAAAAGTATGCTGAAGAGTACTTATTTTTCTCAATGGTCTGCAAAAAAAAAAAAAAATCTGTGATACAGCTAATAAAACCAACTACAGTAAACTTATACTATAATTATATAAAGACACAAGAATTGAACCGGTAGACGCTGTGGCACACACAGACAGAGAGACAGACAGACTTGCAGTCTTACATACACACAAGGCCACCGTAGCCCACTTAAGGCCAGACTGAGAGTTAACACAATTAGCCATAAGCTAATGGAATCTAGGCAGGCCAGAGATAAATGTTACTTCATTAGCACAAGCCTAGAGAGACTGTCAGTGCAAATCACTGATGAAGAAATGTGGTTTCCTTCTTTTGCTTCCTCTCGTATACTCCTTCACACACTATCTGTCTTTCCTGAGCATGTGTTTAAAGCCTGGCCTTGGGATAGGTGGACAGAAGGATGGAGGAATGGCAGAGAATGAAAAGAAAGGTAAACGACGTGTGTCGTTTGAGGAACGGACATATAGACAGACAGGCTGGTTTTCATAGCTCGTAGCTCTATCAAATATATTTAAAAATCCAAAAAGTGGGCATCCATATTGGATTGAGTGCTTTCTGTTTTGAACAATGCCTGGCAGAAAACATGCAAAAGACCATTCACATAATGACCTAGTGGGATACAATATCTATCACAGAGAAAGCTTTTACTCATACACACAAATAACACACTAACTAAAGCCCAGTCAGTGTGTGTGTGTATCTTAAGGGAGGAAAACATTTAAAACTCAGGAAATGGATAGCCACTCCACGGCTCACAGGCCATTTAATGATTGAAAGATTTGTGAGAGGTTCAAACCAGAAAATTTGATTCTAGTCTGGCTAGTTGTGGCTGGACATGATTTGATTTCATGCCTTTATCCATTGGTTTTAGTCATTTTGAAAGAGTGCACACCCACTTAGCTATGCATAGCCACAGCTATAGCACAGAGGATGAAATTTTTACATTGTAAAAACATTCTCTAAATCTCAAATAATATTTTTGTATTTAGCCTTTTACCTCAGCGGCTGCAGCGTCATGACAAGCATGTTTACATCCTGCCAGGATGGCATCTAGCATTTCTTGTCTATGCCATTTGTAAGCTCTTTCAGTAGACGTGGTCTACTAAAAGCCTCAAAGGCATTAGGGCTAAAGTGGAGAAAACAAAGATGCAGGTCTTTAGGAAGTTCTATTCATCCACAGGTAACCATTTTTTTCTTCTCTTGTTATCGCTAGGAAAGCAGCGAAGACTTACATCGCTTCTCTTGTTGCCCTTCGACTGAAAATTACAACCAAAAGCCGCACAATGTGGCATCAAATCATTATTTTATTTTCCGAGTTGTGTATACCAAGATGTGTTGCATTAAGAATAGCATCAAGTAGCGCCAGTAGTTTTCCGAGTGCAACCATTTCAAGTCTTCGAAATAATGGCGTCCCCCATAGTCTAAAATATGTATAAAACAATGTGGATTTTTTAAATAACAAATTTTTTATGGGTTTACTACTACATATTTGGCGTAATATGTGGCCAAGTATGGTGTCCCATATTCAGAATTTGTGCTCTGCATTTAAACATCTAAGCGCACACACACAGCAGTGAGTAGTGAACACACCGTGAAAACACACCCAGCAGTAGGCAGCAGTTTTTGCTGCAGCACCCAGGGAGCAGTTGGGGGTTCGGTGCCTTGCTCACAGGTCTCACCTCAGTCATAGTATTGAGGGTGGATGAGAGCGCTGGTCATTCACTACCCCCCCACCTTCAATCCCTGCCGGTACCGAGACTCAAACCCACGAGTTACAAGGGTTACAAGTCTGACTCTCTAACCAGGCCATGGCCATACAAGTCTTAATACACAGGGTTCCCTTTAATCAAACTGAATAAGTATCAATATTCAGCAATCACCATCAAACTCCTTCCATCTCAGCATCGTTTAAAGAGCAAATATTAAAATCTCTATTTGAAATTACCTTATTTGACTGGCTGTGCAAAATTCTGTGATAGTCTACAGTACAAAGACCATATGTTGTACCATCAGTTAGTGCATTTTGTGGCCAAAAATGATTTAACATTAGCTGTCAGAAGGCTCCTGCACATGTAGCCGTAGAAAGATTGATAACCATGTTGTTTGGGAAACCTTGGTTTCTGCTAAGTCATTGCGACATAATATTGAAATGTGGTAGCCTTGACAATGTAAAAAAGATTCCATGCATGAGAATAGATCATCGGCAGAGCAAACACACAAGATCGTCTGGTCCACATAACACTTTGCCCACTTTAATTAGTTTCTCTTCCTCTGCATAGTCTAGTTGTACCATTGTTTCCTCCCCTTCAACTCCATTCATGACCCTGTGGAGGATATTCCACTCAAGTTCGCCTCTGGATATTTACAATCTGTCTTCATAAATTGTATTGTGTGTGCATTTGTATTGGTGTATTGTGGTGCACAGTACCTGCTGCATTAACTGACAGACAGTGGAGCGAGCTGCAACAGAAACTAACTGATGTGTCTGAGACACACACTGATACAAAAACCATGTTGAGTGTAGCCAACCATGTCCCATTTCAACAAAGCATGTAAGAGGAATCAATCAGCTGGGAGTGATGCCATTACACACAAGCATGAGGGCATTTATGCACAGACACCTCAGCACTACCTCACAGCAGATGGAACGACTGTTAGAGTTTTCCCTTTTTTTTTTTGACCTTGTGTATCCTAATTGCTTTCTGCATTCAGATGCATAACCCAGCTCTCATTACCTAACAACCCATCTGTCTTCCATTAAACAGAAAAAGACAATTGGCTATGTAGGTGTATACTGTAGGTCTTAGCATTTTGTGTGAGTCTTAAGTACATTTTGATGCTTAACACAACATGCATAAACACAGCAATAAAGATCTGATCTGGCAATGTTTTAACAAAACAAACTTCAACGCAGACTTGTTTTGTTATACATTCAAGTGTATATGAATCTTCCCAAAATATGCAAAGACATAAATATACTTTTTACCATAACCAAACACAACTACACATCCTTGCATTTAATTCGTATTACATTTGGAACATTTGATTCTGATTGGTTGATTCTGCAGCCAAATAGCTCTATATAATTATCATTGTTGGTGGTGGTCACCAAAAATATTAAAATATTCAAATTTACATAAAAAGTCCATAAAATCTCCCATTAATTTACAAAGACACAGTAAAATCCACACTTTCATAATAATAATAGTAATAATAATAAATGTTGTTGTTTTACTGTATAATAAAATAAACAAAAATAAATGTAATTGTTTATTAAAATCATTTATAATTCATAAAAAATTAAACTATTATTATTATTATTATTATTATTATTATTAAACAGTGTGTTTTACTGTATACTACTACTACTACTACTACTACTACTACTATATAATTTTAAAATGTTTTTTTGTTTAAAAAAAATTATTTGTTTAATTGGTTAACTAAATTCCACAGATTTTCCTCCCTGGGACTTTTGCCTGGTAAAATAATGTAGTTGATTTCTGTTTTTTCTATCTATGAGTACATTTAGTGCACTTAAATGTAGGGAAACCTGATTCACACATACACACACACACACACACACACACACACACACACACATTCTGAACTCTACACTGCTACTCTGAGCTAAAACCCCTGACACGGTGCCTGGAGTGTACCCACAAAGCTCAGACTTAATACAATCTCTTAAATTTAATCTTAACGCCGTACACAAACACAAGCAACTACTGCATTTTAAACACACTGTCCCATTACTTTCACAAATACACACACTGTCATGTTGCCGCCTCCCCCCATCCACTCCACCAAAGAAAAGATCCCCTACCTTCACCCCCTAGTGCAGTCCAGCCAAGCGCGCCTCCTCTCTCAGAGTTCCTTTTCACACCTGAAGAGTCTCTTTCCTCTGTCCTCGTAAAAACAATGCGGGTATCAACGGGGCCAAGGAAGATTAGCAGAAACCTAAGCCTTTCTTCACCTCTCTCTGCTGTAGTATATCTGACTATCCCATAATCAGATAGGAATCCTCTCCTGCAGCAGTATCAGCAACAGCAGCAGCCGACCGCCTCACCAGCTCAATGAGGGTGACTACAGGACCACTGCAGGAACAGCAGCATCAGACTCTCTCGCGCTCACACACGCCCATCTCTGCACACACACGCACCAGGCCACATTACTCCTGCCTTCACTCCACTCTACCTTATTCTGTGGAATAGCAGCACCGCTCTTTATTTTTATTTTTTACAGTGGCTCCTTCATTTGGTCTCATCCACCTTACCTCATTCCAGCAGTATCCCTGATGCATGGGTTTTACTCCTCCTGGGACTTCCAGAAATACCGTTTGTCTGGTCCAGAGACAGGAAAACATTTCAGGGAATTGTCTGGTGAGAAATATGGATTAAACATGACTCAGGTGCTTTCACATGCTCTACTGCAATGTATTCATTTAGTATAAAACACGTTTGGGCTGCACTCTCACTGAATCATATAGCTTCCCTTGGCCATGGGTCTGAAATTAATGAGTGCTTGAAGCTAAAATGCCACCAAATTTGACAAAAATGCGCAATTAAACTAAGGCCCCTTTACACTAGTGCGTTTTTGTTTTAAAATGCATAACTTTTGTTACGGTTACGCCTATTGTTTACACTACTCCGGCGTTTTCAACCCTTGAAACGGAGACTTTTGAAAATGCTGCAGTCCCCGTTTTAGATTGAAAACTCCGGTGTTCCGTTTCAGTGTAAACGGACCAAAACGGACACTTTTGAAAACGATGGCGTGGCTGCCCACATTCACTCTGCGTATCCTTGATGACCGTGTAAACAATAACATCATGCGCATTGTTGTACCCATAGATGTATAGGTAGATTCCCCATTTGATCGCTCCAAGCACATAGACGCATCCGCGATCTAAATAACAGGGAATCTACCTATTCATTCTATGGCTGTACCTGCATGAATGGTCACGTGACATGCGTTTTAGGTTGTGTAGTGTAGACGGAGATCGTTTCTGAAAAGCAGAGGAAATGCCAGTGTAGATAAGGATCGTTTTTATTCTAAAACGCCGTTTTAAAACGAAAACGCACTGGTGTAAACATGGCCTAAATCTATTACGGGTGTCAAGAAGAAAGTGAAAATGGAATGAAAAGTGTTGATTGCGGCTTTACATTTAGATCTGCTCATATTGCATCATTGCTTCTTACATGTTTTAGATGTACGTACGATGCAAGTAAGAGATTCATTTCTCAGTGTAGGCAGCATCAGCGATTATAATGTGATTTTTTTTAAGAGTGCTTAAACTCATTCTAGACTATAGTCAGTGATAATGTGATAATGTATTCTGTATATGATTTATTCAGTAAACAAGCACAAACAAAGAGACCAAACTGTGCTAGATGAAGTGGACAATCAACTACAAACAACTGCAACAAAAGATTACATTTTGAAAGTAAACTTTAAAACATTCAGCTGAGTCTTGTGAATAAGTGGCCATTCAGACCATATGAGTTTTTGTGTCCACCTACACTGTTTTTTAGTTGTGTCCTACTGTATGTGAACATGCTGCAATGGATGTCTTTGACCATTTCATTGCTTTTATGCCATTTTCAGGGTTAAAATATTTTTTACGTGTCTAGAGACCTATTCATTAAAAAAAGAAAAATTAAATAAATAAAAAAAACAGCGTCTCTCAGCTGAAATTCTGTAGGCGCCCCTGGTCATGTAAACACATTTTTAATATTCACTGCAACTGTGCATGTCTATAAAAAGTCTAGTTACTGAAATAACCTTTTTTAATTGAGGACATTTGTTTTTTAATAACATTTTACAAACATTATAATACATTATGGCTTACATTTATAACAGCCTAAAGTCTCATGATGAAATTTTTGGAATTCATTGCACTCTTGTGTGCTGTTGTCAAAGAAAATGAAACTGAATTTATGAGTTCACTACATTTTTTTTTTTTGTAAAATAACTAAAATGCATCACAGTGAAAATTCAAATTAAAAATCTTTTGAATTTAATTCTGGCACATATTTTTGGGTACACATTTTCAAAATTTAATTTATTTATTTAAAATAGGCTAAAAAAAATATATCTTCCATACCTATGAGAAATCACAGGAGAGACACTGATTACATGAATATAATTTGTATACATGATTATAAATATATCAATCAGAATTAGGTAATATTCCAAACATATACGCAGAAGTGTAAACTCATTAACCTGACTAAGCCGATATTTTGTTTTCTAGAATTCTGAATAAAATACTGCTCATATTTTCCACAGCATTTTCATATTCATGTAAACTATGAATATTCATCACAACTACATATTTATTCATATCAGCATATCGGTCATATTTAAGAGAGAATATTTTTTCCAATATTCATATTCATATACAAATTATATTCCTGTAAACACAATTGTCCATCCTTAAAATTTCTCTCAAAGGTATCAAAGGCATTTTTTATTTGTTAAAATGTTAATATCACAAAAACAGAAGCAAGGTTATACATAATTTATTAAAAAGCTCATGTAAAGAAAAAAAAACTGAATCGATGCATAAAGCCAAAACATATTTTGTCTAATAAGTCAGCTTCAGTGGCAAGGCAATGAATAGTGTTCAATAAATAACATTTCACAGCATTTATCAATCTTATGTACAGTATATGATGTTTTCTGTCATACTGTCTCATATGCTGGACATGTCAGTAACAGCCATGACAAAAATCAATACAGAAATACACGCACACACATATTAAATTAAACTAAATTATCTTGTACTCCAGCAGTCTCAGTATGTTTAATTTTAGCATCAAGAAATCCAGTACATTTACTGTAATTAAAGAGTTTTTATTAATATACTTTAAAAATACTGGCTTGGGAAAACATCTCGCCTGACCAAGGATGTTTTGAGGTGAACGCTAGTACAAAAATTGTAATTACTGGACTATAAATTGTTTAGCCAAACCAAAGAGCAGGAGGGGTTGGTGACAATGTCACACTCATCAAAACCTGAAAGAATCTGTGGAATCTGTGTCTTAAAGCAATCGAGCGTAGGAAAAACACTTCCAACGACACAACCCAGTTGAAGTTCATTAGAACTATCGAGCTGGAACATTAGCCTGATTAAACGATTGCTGTTTTAGAGACCCTTAACCAAGGCAAATAAGAGAGAGGCGCACATCTAGAACCTGCCAAAACAAATCGCTCAAGCGCCGCGGCGTCCAGTGCTTCATTAGCGGAGGATGATATGCACGTTTAACCTGAGCTCAGAAGAAGGGGTGCAGACTGGCTGCTCACGTATATGCCCAGACTCAGAGGTAATTACATTTCCATTCAGCATGGCCTTTCACAGATTCCATTTTGCTTATCAAATATGTCCAAACCCAATCTGAGATCAGATTGGGATTCATAAAAGCTTATTAATTACAGCAGGCAAGAAGAACAGACAGAGCTGGGGTAATTGAAAAAGGCTTCATAAGATGTCTATGCGTCCATAATAAGTGAGGAATGAGAAACCACACACACATCCCTCCTGGAGTGAGTGTGCATTTGGCTGTGGCTTTAGATCATATTGGCTCTGGTATTAGCTTTGTGTTCCTGGACTAATTAGTCTTCTAGTTCTGTTGGAATGCAAGGATTTGATCTTATACATAGGCTTTGAAGACGTACCTGTTGCTCTTGGTACCAACTGCAATTAGTTTGTGGGGCTCAACTATACTGAAATCTACATGAATTTACATATAGGTCAGGCAGGTTTCTGAAGGTGACGGTAACTGGTTTCTAGTCTGGTTGAAATCTGCTTGTTAGATAGAAGCCTTAGATGTTACTCAAGATGAATGAGAACATTAGCACACCAATATCTCATGCTGAGGACCAGAATCCAAATAAAACCTCACAGACTTACACAGACACTGTGGTATTGAAATATGGAGATAAACATGAACCTCTACCAGCACTTAAAGGCTAGTGATGTATGGGATGTTGTCAGGATGCCTTGTTTCTATAAAATAAAAACACAGCAGTTTCAAGTATCAGACAGAGTAGTCAGCTGTAACCTGAGAAAGGCAATTTTGTTTTCATGTGGATGCTGATACTTACTGTAGAACAGTAGCTACAGCTGGTCAATTGGGATTAGCTTAGCACATTTTCCACTCAACTTGCTTGCATCTCTAGTGCTATCATCTCACTAGTGTAGCTGCTGCAAGCTTGATAAACTATATCAGAACCAAAATGACTTTAAAGAGCACATGCATTTAAAGCTGCAGATGACATAAGAGTGCTTACAATAATCAACATTATTGTCCTTTGTTAAAGATGCTAGTATTTTTATTGTTATGTAGTTATTTTTCATGTTGTGAAAAGGCCTTAAGACTAGACAGACTAAGGTATCATAATTGTCTGTGAGCATGTAAAGTTAACTTAAGGTGAGGTCACATTAGCAAAATATTTTTGGGGAAAAAATTGTCATGTGTCAATAGTGTATTGCAATACATGACAGAATTCTCTTTCAAACCAAGCAGCTTGTTTAGATCATCTATTTATCACACATCCACTCATCATTTATGAATTTGCAAGAATTTACCAAACGTTCATACAAAGCAAAATGCAAAAGTTGCATGTGCTTCCAGTTTCCTCTATTTGAATGTGTAAGAATGGAAGTATAGTGTGACTGTGGCTTTAGTCAGTTATATCGTTGCTTAGCTCTCAAGTCAAAGGAAAAGTCAGGGGTTGACAGCAGAAAAGAGTTTGTTGGTGTGGTACATCAGCTAAAGATTTGAACAAGTATTCATTATTATATGTAACTTCTTGCCCCAATCCCTCTGATAGAGACATTCCTGTCCAACATTTCTGAGCCTATTTCTCTCTTTATGAATAAGCGTTGCTTCTGTCACTATTCCATTGAACACAAAATCTGCTGTAGTCGCCAAAACTGTTAAGATTCCTGGCTTACTTCAATAACTACAGACCAATCTCTCCCTCTTTTAGCCAACCTTACAAAAAGAGCTACTGCAGTCACACCTACTTTCTAATAACCTCGACAAAACCTTTCAGTTTTTTTGTCAATTCCACAATAATCAGACAGCTCTCCTCAGGGTCATTAATGATCTTCTTATCTCTGCAGACTCTCTGGACTTTAGTATTCTTATTTAGCATGATTTGAGTACAGGTTTTAGTGTAGTCTGTCGTGGCATACTCTTTTCTCAACTCTCATCTATTTGTATCACTGGCACCTCCCTCTCCTGGTTTACTTCCTGCCTCGCTGACAGATGATTTATCATCTCTCCAGAAACACAAATCCTTCACCGCAGCCCTCACTCAAGGTGTCCCCCTGCATTAGGCCTCTCCTTTTCATAATCAACACGCATCCCCTTGTCAAATCATCTGTTGCAGTCTCGGCTATTGTCGTTATGCTGATGACATGCAGATTTATATTACTCAAAATCCAACTGAGATGGATGTATTTTTTTGTGAACAGTACTGTTGGATATTACATTTGACCCATCTATCACTTTCGTAGCAGCTCCTTTTCTTCCATCTCTGTGGCATCACACATTTCTTGATGTATATTTTTTATTCTCCACCAAAAAAATATTTCAAACATCAAGCCTTGTGTGTTGCGCCACTCAACAAGTGTTGTGTAATCACTGTACTCCAGCTCCATTCCAGGCAATTCCATTTCTCATCAAGAGAAAACGGCAAAACATTTTACATTTTACTTGACCCCAAAACCCAAATGTGCCTCTTTGCCAAGTGGATTTTGACTGCAATCAATCAGTCAATCAATCAATGCTTTAAATACTGAATGTTTCATTTGATTCATTTATTTATTAAATTAAATCATGTTAATTCAATTTAAATGACTAAAAATAATTTATTTTAATTCAATTAAAATAACTATTAATTTTATTCAAATAACTGAATTCATAGTATATTGAAGTGTTCTCAAAATTAAGAGTTAAGGCCCATTCACACCAAGGACAATAACTATAACGATAACTATAAAGTTTTAATAATCACTAATTCTATGAGAATGACAGAGGCACAATATCATTGAAATCACTTTCAGAACACAATTTTCCAGAATTATTATTTGATTAAAATACATTAAAGGGGTCATGAACTGAGAAATCTAAATTCGCTTGATCTACTATAAAAACATCCTGTACGTTTCATAACACAAAACTTTCTCATTAGTCTAATAACAGCTTATATTAAAGCCAATCTGCCAAAACGACAGGTTGTGGAATGTGCCACTCTGTTCGATGCCGGATTTCTGAAAGACTGAAATTAAAAGATGATACAGTGCAACTACACTGGATCCAAGAGTAATGTCACACCTTATTTTTTTTTTTAATGTGGTCACTATTGCTTTGTCTGTTATTACAGATCGTTTGATATGAACTGAGTTTTTGACCTAAATCACAGCAGCATCCATCTTTGAAGACAGTAGGCTATCAAACGTACACAACTGTTAGCCATAGCATCACAGCAGTGGGCATTTACTTCTGTGTCTACAATCTGCCACACCTATTCAAACAGAGCGTTCTGATGAGGGGGTCAAAACAGGACAGAAAATAGTCTATTACTTCTAAATTATGATTTTTTTGATTCAAAAATCTTGACAACATTATAAGTGGACCTCAGAGAACAGTACAAAATAATAAAAAAAGGCAGTTCATAACTCCTCAGTTTAAACAGTTGCAGCGTTTGGACCAATCAGACACACAGCTATTAATTAATGAATAATCCAGTAAACCCCCTCACCCAAAAAGCAAACTATGTGTTAGAGTTCTGTGGACACCCCTAAAGAGCAACTAACACCCCAAAAAGGCAGAACAGGCCTCTGGTTAGAACAGGCCCCCATGGCAAGCAATGACAAATCATCTGATAACACTGGTTTTATTGCTCAAAGGAATGTGGGCAGAGAAACTTTCACTCCATTTCCCCATAGGAAAGACACATAATGCCCATAAAAATTGACTCTTCCCTATTCATTCATGGAAAACCTTTCATGAATGAACATGCCTATCTTCAGAACATAGTGTGTATGATTATTACTTGTATATTGTCTTTTGTATAGTGTTTTATGCATGCTTATGATAGAACCACTAGTTAATGTAACCTCACCTATACCATGTTACCTATATGATACCATGGTATGTATATGGATTCATATTTTGATTATCTAAATGAGAGTGTATATTATATGTTGATACCTATGCAACATATTAGTGTTCTAAGAATCTTTAATAGTTTTTGCATCAGCACCCAATCAAGTAACATATGCAAAATACCATGTTCGAAGACAAACAGTCCTAAACTTTCCCTCGGAAAGTTAAGTTACCTTTGGCTCACTGACCTTCTGGACGTGTGACCTCCATAATTGCCATTAAATCACTTACCCACATGTCATTCCAAACACGTAAAAGCGTTGTTAGTATTCGGAACACAGTTTAAGATATTGTGGATGAAAACTGAGAGGCTTGTGACTGTCCCATAGACTGCCAAGTAAAATACACTGTCAAGTAGGCATGGGCCGATTACTGGTTTCAAGGTATACCGCTATTTGATAATGTCACAGTATCAAAACCACTAATATTTTCCATTATACCGTTCCTGCGGTATGCGCTGTTTTCCATGGCTCCTCAATGACTGAAAGAGTAGGAATCCCTCAGACTGAGTGCAGTGTAAAGAGTAACACTGACCCCTCCTCCTCCTGTTGGTGCGAGCGAGCACTCAGTCACGTGTGTGTAGGATGACCCAGGTACACTTCACATTCAGCGTTCCTTTCCGTCTCGCGCACAGCCATGTCCGCACAGCTTTCAAAAGTATACTTAACCGCAGATGGACGGATGAGCTCGACACGCGCAGTTCCACGGGGTGCGCGGCTGTACGCGAGCCCTCTTGATAACGAAAATAACGTAATGCCGACGGTGCGCAGACAGCCAAAATATACTTTGGCCTTTACGCGATCGGCAACCAGACTTTTTTTGCCTTATTGCAACTCTCTGTTCTGGACTTGCACAAACTGCGTTGCAATGCAATAATTTTCCAAAATGTCCTTTATGTGAAAATATGAAATCTGTTAACGCCCGTTAACACAGGCCAGAGACACTGAAGACAGACGCACAGAGAAAAATACTGAAGCAGGCAGATCACTCACTGTTCATGATGCACAAACTATTGGAAGATAATCCTCAATATTGATTTGGGAGTTTATATAAATGTGTTTCTGAGGGAACTGTCTTCTTAAAAGTTTACGTGGTATAATTTCACTAAGCTTGTCAGAACATTCTGTTTTTGCTTCAAATTGGGTTATTATTAAATCAAATTATGTGTATGATTATTGTTATATAACTAAATGATATGAAATGATATAAATGATATGTATATGAATTATATAACAAAAATTAAATAACTGTAATTACAGATTTAGGTTAAATAAAGATGTCAGTCCTTATTTTTTTTCTTTTAGGAAACAAAACAAAGAAAAACAATAAACTAATTCTACTGTTTCTAATATTCTGTATGTTGCTCAAAAAATATATTGTGTCCAGCGGGTTTTTTTTTTTTAACCCAGTCATTTAAAAATAACACATTTCAGGTAATACTTTTTGTATGCGAAGAAAACAAAAACAACCACTTTGTTCAACAATTCGTCTCCTCTGTGTCTCTCCACATCACCGTAGCACCATTTCGGAGAATATGAGCTGAACGCAGGCAGCATATGCTCTTCTGTGTCAGCCGCGAACAAAGCTTTTATGGGTTTGGAACGACATGGGTGTAAGTCTTCTGCTGCACTGACTGCTCTTACTGCTTTTGTATTTTATTTTTTACAGCATTTATTAATCCTTTTTAATGTTAGTTTTAGTACAACTGTTAGTCCATCTGTTATTTTTCATGTTGTAAAATGTATTAGTAAATGTTGAAATTAACCAACTAAGATTATGAAATGCTGTTCTTTTTTGTATGTTGCCCAATGAAACCTTATTATAAAGAGTGACCTAACTTTTATATTATTTATTTTTTTGATCATTAATTATTCTGAAGTCAATCATACAAAGAGAAAGTAACCAGAACCGGAACTAACTGTTAACCTAGACATTAAATAAATTAATAAGAATTTATTAATTTCAACATTTAATAAAACTTTTACAATTTTATCATTAGTTAATGAACAATTTTTTTTTTTTTTTTTTCATTTACAAAGTATGGTTCAGCTCCATGTTTGGGTCACACTTGTTTTTTTTTTTTTTTTTTTTTTGTAAATAGTCAAGTATTAAAGCAATAGTAAATGACTATTTTAGTTTCAGTATCTGTTAAAAACTATTGGTTGATTAATCGGCTTCGGCAAGTGTGGTCCAACCTAGCTATCAGTAAAATCCTCTATCAGTCGACCTCTACTCTGCAGAGCTGTAGCATTGAAAATCCAGACTGCCCCTCTTTGCATCTACAGTTGACAGCTGGACAAATATTGCCACTGGTCAGTAACTTTAATGACACACAACTGTGTTTTGGAAAATTTCATGACATCAACCATCAAACTAAATGCTTGGAAGCAGCTTTCACGCGACCAAAAGAGACGCACTGCCACTGGCTAACGCTGTCATTCACATTCACACACAAAAAAGGATATGACACGCTTTTTTATGTCACAGACACTCAAGAGATGACATAAATGATGATGATAAAGGTTTACTTTTCATACACAGTGACAGTACATATGGCTGTCATTTACATATACACAAACAATTTCTAAAAAATAAATAAATAAATAAACCTGTGAACAATATGCATCAGGGTTGCTGTGTGTGTGTGTGGGGGGGGGGGGGGGACAGTGACAAAGCAGAAGCACACATTTTTAGGAATGGGTCTGTCATGGCAAAGCGGCTGAGGGTTTTTGGAGGTTAAATGGAGTCAGCCATTTCTGCTGATGAGGGCCAAACTGAAAGCCCGCAGTTTTCCTTAAACACAGAGCATGTGTAAGGAAAAAAGAGAGAATAACAAATACTCTCTTTTTACTAGGAGCTACAGGCAATATTTTCCTCAGCAGATGTAATTAAATTACACACGTTCAGTAAAAGCTATGCTCTAGAAACATTGATTCTGTGAATATTTCACACAAATGTGGTTTCACTCATTTTCATTTCAAACAGATGCATCTATAGCAGGAACTTTGTCTATTCAAGCTGACACATGCCTCTTATACTTGAAAACCAAAAAGATTTTGAATGGAAATTCAAACAAATAATAATAATAATAATAATAAAAAATAAGAACAATAACATTTTTATTTTAATAAATTAATTATATACTTAATTTTGTCTGTAAAATAACTATATATAAAATACATATAGATTCATTTATTTTTAATTAATTTCTAGAAATCTTTACAAATTTGTGTGTGTGTGTGTGTGTATGTGTATATATATATATATATATATATATATATATATATATATGTATGGGTGGGTGGGTGGGTGGGTGTGTGTGTGTGTGTGTGTGTGTGTGTGTGTGTGTTTGTGTGTGTGTGTATATATATATATATATACCAAAAAAATTATATATTAAAATATGAAGATATAAATATAAAAAATTAACAAAAATACATTTATTAGTAGTATTAGTAGTATATTAAAATATACATTACATACATTACATTACACTGAAAAAATATTTTTATGTAATATATAAATACATTTATAATATACTGCTATTTCAGTTTATTTTTAACTGGGGCCACATATGTTACATTTTATATATATATATATATATATATTATATATATATATATATATATATATATATATATATATATATATATATATATATATATATATATATATATATATTATTACACATATGATTTGTATTATACACATGATTAAATGGATGTCAGATGAATTTCATTTCGTATTTCTAAAGGTTTTCTCTGTGTTATGTGCTCTAGTATATATACATGTTGTAGAACACAAAAGTGTTTCTGCAAGAATGGGAATATCAATCACCTGTGCAATTAGAAAGGCTAGGACAGGGCATGATCAGGGACAATGTTTTCTTTGTTGACCAACACAATTCAATATAACAAAACTGTCTGTGCAATAAAGACGGACAACAAAGATAAATTTTGCCTCACCTATATTTAATTGTCACAAAAGCATTAAGTTCCTGTTTTAGCCTCTCAGTGGCATTTCATAATGACAGAGTAGCTGCTACACGTTATAAATGTGCTTGTTTTAAATTATTAAAAAGTGTTTGTTTCTATATGGTCATGGTTTACTTTGTCTAGGGAAAGAAGCAGGAAAAACACAAGAGCATGGTGTGTGTGATCTGTACTGCAGTTCTTCCTCACAATACACTGGCTCATGCCTGAATGGGTAAGGTGCAAATGTTCTTTTTGCTTTTGTTGGTTCTTTTGTCAGGCAAAATCTTTGCATGCATGTAAGCAACCCTTATGCTATTAATTTCAATTTCCCTGAGACGTGAAGGTACATCACAAATGCACACAATAAACACACACACACACACCCCGTGTACACGCAGACATCTCATCTGTGGAGGTTAAAGGGTTACCACAGCTTCCCTTGCAAAGACAGATGGGCTTTTCAAAGATGAGACTTACCATCCTTCATCTCTCTCTTCCTCCCATCTCTCCCTCTTTCCTCAGCCATCCCTCCATCCAAAAGGTAAATCAATATAAATTACACTCCTCTGTAATGCCGGTCTGTTCCCCTCTCTCAGGCAGAAGACACATAAATTAAACTGTAGGGCAGAAAAACAGAAAGATGGAGGAGAGAAACAGCTAATCAGAGAATGAGACGGAGAGCGAAAGCAGCCCGAAGGAGACTGACTGCATTCATTTCAACCAAACACAAATACACCTGCATGCATAACCATGAAGAAAACAATTTTAAATTGTATGTATCAAATAACATATCTGAACAGCAAAACAGCCTTTACTGTCTGTATAGCATAGATATATGTCTGAATCATCACATTGTCTTTTTTTACACCATGTGTCAGCAGTAACACAGCCTGCCTGTCTGTCTGCTATACAACATAATATTGCAGCAACTGGTCTGCTCTGTGATGCATATTCATGTTTCTTCAACAAGGGCACTTAAGGCCCCATGGTCTTTTAGAACAAACTCTCTTAAAACTAATCTTTCATACTCTTACTAGTTTTATTATTTTTTCATTAATATCTAATAGTGTATATGAATACATCATTGCGTAGTTCTGTCACAAATAAAACAAATCTTCTAAAGCAGTTTTAATGTTATGTTCACATAAAATAATTAGCGTTAATAAAAATTAACCCCAGAGATGGTGCACAAAGTTGAAGAAACACATTAAGCAACTGCAACAGTCTGTTTGTCCGCTATATGTTTCGGCAGCAAAATCACATACATTTGAATTGTGATATACGGCATATTTCTCAGTATTTTCAACATTTTGCTATCTGGATGAAAAAAAAATTCTGTATTCATTTTAAAAAATGTTATTTTACACCCTGCCCACTGTTGTCCAATAAAACAATGTTCATACTAAAAGCTATTAAAACAAATTTAGTGAATGTAACCATGTAGGCTATGCAATATAATAGCTTAAATGCATAAAATGGGTTAAAATAACATTATATTCTAACACTGCAACATTACAATCTAAAAACAAATACAATACTTCTTAAGGCAGAAGTTAAACTTACTAAACTAAACTTTTAAATTTTCTAAACAGACTAAATGGTTTAGGCTATTTTGATTACCGCATTACAATAGTCTAACTTTACAGTTTGGCTACTGCTTTCATAAGAATACACTTACTTGTAGGTTTAAAATTCTACATAGGGCACATTTATTGTCCAACGAGAAATATTTTAGCAAAATGTTTATTTTAGTCAGAATTATTGTGATCTTATTTCATTGTGCTATGTCTGTTTGGCACACATGCACATGGTCCATGCTCGTTCACTGAAGCCGTCAAGTTTTGCAAAGAATCACATGCAGGAAGCTCATCCACTTCTGACGGGAAAATGGAAATATTTACATGACTATCTAACATTTGCAGATGGAGAATATAGGGGAGACCGTTGGCAATTGTAACACACTCAATTCCTCCAATCAGAAACAAGCTAGAGTGATGGCACTTAATCTGCACATGCTCAACAGGATTCTCTCTCTGCCTGTGGAAAAGCAGCATGATCATTTTACCTCAGCAGAAGTTTTCAACAAAATACTGATTTTGATAAAAGTTACTTTTTGGATGTACAGTATTTGTCTTCTGCTGTTTAAAGTTAAGATGACTGAATTTAAATGTACATACATTTTATCTCTAGGTTATTGATTAAAAAATTACATGAAAAACTTATGCTAATATAGGTGTGTCTGCCTAGCATAAGAGAATTTATCATAGCTGCAACAACTGAGCCAAATGACTAAGTGAAAAACACCTTGTTTGTCTGTTGACATTTTTCTGAACATATTTAAATGTAAAACTATACTTAAAAATTATTAGTGTAACACATTAAACAATGTCTTGCTTTTAAATCTTTTCAAAAAATACAACATATTATCAACATGATCTTATTTTGTTATATGTCTATCTACTAGTTACCACCAGAATATTTGCCTCGTCTTCTGTAAAAATAAAAAACAGACTTGTGCTTTTTGAATGTATATGATATATATACATATTGATACTATAGCAGTAAATTGATTACTTTAAGGTAGGCTTTTATTTGAGATACAGTGGGTTATGACTTTTTTTCAGTGTTACAATTGCCCCCAAACACTGTTAAAATCGCCCCCAACACTTTAACTTCTTGCATTTAACTTAATATTATAGCTTTTTTCTTATTAGTGAAAAATAAATATATCAATTGTATTATCAATTAGTGCACCTATATTTGTTTCTTGTATAAAAAGATGACTATTTCAAGTAATCTATGAGTTATGAAGGAAAATATAAAAAAAAAAATGTTACAATTGCCCCCAGCCTGTGAAATGTAAGTTATGCACCGAGGAAAACAGCACATCTCAAAGGCATTAAACAGTGCACGTAGCCTCTGTCAGCAGCACATGAGTCTGTCAGAGCATCTGATGGGCTGAACCCCTTTAAACTAGATATGTTAACTGTATCTTACCAGTTATTTAAAAGATCTTAATATAAAGCATGTCTCATGTTTAGAACAAATTGGATTATGCACTTTCCCTACAGCAGCTCAATCCATGTCCTCTGCTGTTTTTCAGATGCGCTTGTATCAAACTACTGTAGGGACATATCAGTATGAACGGTACTATACAGTTAATAAAAAAAAATCTATATATCGTACAAACTCGATATGTTGCCCAGCCCAAATAGAAACTAGTTCTCAGAGCAAAAATTTACATATGATGAAAAGTAGTTAAACTAGTCAAGCTGCAAAATGTCAACAGAGTAAGTGTAGCAGCACGCACTCTAGACACATTACTGTAACAGCAGTCTAGGTCTCCTGTCTTTTATAAATACACAAAACAGCACACAACTGATTTGTCTTCTGTTCAACACATATGTTACTATAGCAACACAGCCTGTCTGTCCTCCATACAAAATCTTACTACAGCACCTTACACCCTGTCTGTCTGTTGACTGTACAACGTTACTGCAGCAACCCGTTTGTCTTTCATTGAGCACATCAATGCAGCACACAGTCTATGTCTGTCATACAACTTACTTATTACACCAGAAGTGACAATAATTCAATGTTTTTTCAATCCAGTTAAAAAACTATTTATTTTTTACACCTAAAGCTGACATTAAACAAAATAATAAAATCACTCTATTTTCTAAATGCATGTTAAAGATTTTTAAATGATTTTGAATGATTAATCCATGCATGCATGCATGCATGCATTTCTTTTTCTTTTCTTTTGTTTTACAATTTTTAATCAAAATATCCTAACCTGATCTTCCGGTAAAAACATACAGTACTGTATGCTGGACTTCAGCATCATTCAGTTATCATTATTAATTTTATATATTTCTTATTTCCGATAAGTAGTGCTTGAAATTTTCAGTTAGGTCCATTTCATTTTTTTCTACTGCATTTGCTTGTCCTACACTCAAAAAAAAAAAATATAATTATTAAAGGTTTTTTCTTTGTTTGGTTTCTGCTGCTTGTTCAAATTATACTGAAATTTTTTTTTATAAATGCAACACTTGTGTTTTTGCCCCCATTTTTCATGAGCTAAACTCAAAGATCTAAGACTTTTTCTATGTACACAAAAGGCCTATTTCTCTCAAATGTTGTTCACAAATTTGTCTGAATCTGTGTTAGTGAGCACTTCTCCTTTACCGAGATAATCCATCCACCTCACAGGTGTGACATATCAAGATGCTGATTAGATAGCATGATTATTGCACAGGTGTGCCTTAGGCTGGCCACAATTAAAGGCCACTCTAAAATGTGCAGTTTTACTGTATTGCGGGTCCGAGGGGGTCCGAAAACCAGTCAGTATCTGGTGTGACCACAATTTGCCTCACACAGTGCAACACATCTCCTTTGCATAGAGTTGATCAGGTTGTTGATTCTGGCCTGTGGAATATGTTGGTCCACTCCTCTTCAATGTCTGTGCGAAGTTGCTGGTTATTATCAGGAACTGGAACACGCTGTCGTACACGCCGATCCAGAGCATCCCAAACATGCTCAATGGGTTTTATGTCCGTTGAGTATGCTGGCCATGCAAGAACTGGGATGTTTTCTCCTTACAGGAATTGTGTACAGATCCTTGCAACATGGGGCCGTGCATTTGCTGCAACATGAGGTGATGGTTGTGGATGAATGGCACAACAACGGGCCTCAGGATCTCATCACGGTATCTCTATGCATTCAAAATGCCATCAATAGAATGCACCCGTGTTCGTTGTCCATAACATATGCATGCCCATACCATAACCCCACCGTCACCATGGGCCACTCAATCCACAACACTGACATCAGCAAACCGCTCACCCACACGACGCCATACACACTGTTTGCCATCTGCCCTGTACAGTGAAAACTGGGATTCATCCATGAAGGAAACACCTCTCTAAAGTGCCAGACTCCATCGAATGTGAGCATTTGCCCACTCAAGTCGGTTATGACGACGAACTACAGTCAGGTCAAGACCCGGATGAGGACGAGGAGCATGCAGATGAGCTTCCCTGAGATGGTTTCTGACAGTTTGTGCAGAAATTCTTTGGTTATGCAAACCGATTGTTGCAGCAGCTGTCCGGGTGGCTGGTCTCAGACGATCTTGGAGGTGAAGATGCTGGATGTGGAGGTCTTGGGCTGGTGTGGTTACACGTGGTCTGCGGTTGTGAGGCCGGTTGGATGTACTGCCAAATTCTCTGAAACGCCTTTGGAGGAGCTTACGGTAGAGAAATGAACATTCAATTCATGAGCAACAGCTCTGATGGACATTCCTGCAGACAGCATGACAATTGCACGCTCACTCAAAACTTGTGACATCTGTGGCATCGTGCTGTGTGATAAAACTGCACATTTAAGAGTGGCCTTTTATTGTGGCCAGCCTAAGGCACGCCTGTGCAATAATCATGCTGTCTAATCAGCATCTTGATATGCCACACCTGTGAGGTGGATTGATTATCTCAGCAAAGGAGAAGTGCTCACTAACACAGATTTAGACAGATTTGTATACAATATTTGAGAGAAATAGGCCTTTTGTGTACATAGAAAAAGTCTTAGATCTTTGAGTTCAGCTCAAGAAAAATGGGGGCAAAAACATTTGTGCACCAACGTGGTTGACAGCTGTTAATGCACAATTACAATTTTAGATCGACAAACTGTAATTCTGTAATTCCGCTCTTCACTCGGCAGCACATATACTTACTTGCTGACAACCCGCCAAAATAAAAGCTTGCTGATTTTAAGTTCGAAAATTGTGAAAATTCATATGAAAAAGTAAATTAGCATTTTATTTTAAAGTTTACTATTATATTATTATTTAATACTCCCTTTTATTTAAAGATAACAGAATTTATATTTTTAAATTTAAATTTTAAATTTAATTTAAATTTAGAATTACCACACTTTATTTTGTTAAGAAATAAAGTGCTATAATTTTATCATCACTTTTTTTTATTGATTTATATTTATTTATTATATATATATATATATATATATATATATATATATATATATATATATATATATATATATATATATATATATATATATATTTAATGGGTCACTCTATGTGCAGTGTGAGGACCAAATCAAATCTCCAGGTGCTTTTTTGAGAACCAAGCTGAAAAACTTATGTGCACCCCTGAATATAATACAATATGAAAAATATTGTTCAAAAGTTATTGTTTAGGGGGAACAAAAGGGTAAAAAATATGACATTGATTTTGTGTTTAAACTATATGGTGAAATTCAGAGGAATGAGGCTTATTTTAAACAGCCATAGGATAATTTTTATTTCTTCTTTTTTTCCCGTCAACACTCTCAAAACAAGTTTTTTTTTTTTTTTTTTTTTTTTATTATTTATTTTTTTGTTTGTTGTAGATTTTTTTCTGTTTGCGATATAATGTGGAGAGTGTAAGAGCACTCAAGGACTTCCCACATTTGGAGCACATTTAACATGGAGCACAGTAACATGAGTACAACAGATTTATAAGTACAATTAGTACAAAAGTACTTTTAACAATATATTAAAAAAAAAAAGGTGAAAAAAAATGTTCTAAGGTTGGTAGGTGTGGGGGGGGGCACAGAAGGGGAGACAATAAAAAAAAGAAGCATCACATCTTGATTGTGTGTTTTAAGCATTTTAATTAAGGTAGTTTTTCTCTTTCTTTTTTTTCAATATAGCTAAATAATTTTAAGTCATCCTAAGGCATCCTTGGAAGTTTGCCAAGTGGGGTCAGAGGGGTCAGTTACATCCATATCTATCTCTACCCCTGAGTCTTTTTCACACCACACTGAGAGGTTTTGGGACTACTTAAAGCTAGCATCAATCTGTAGTTTTACACAACACCTGAGGTTCATAACAGCAGGGCACACACACCGACCTGCTTTACTGATATAACGTCCCTTGATTTGTTGCATCAGATATAAAACAGAAGCCTTGGAAGTGGCAGAAAAATATTCTCTCTCTATGCATCTGTAGATGCACTTTCTTGCCATTTCAAAAACTCATGCTGGAGGAAAAAAGGGGCTCCTAATGGCTGAAATGAGTTTTAAAATGGGGCCCAGCTCTGTTTAAGAGGACACTATTGAAGAGGGTACGAACACAAGTCAACAACAGTGGGGCTGCTACCAGACAACTGCAATGGAATTAGAATTGACAACCCCCATTCTCAACACATCAAAGGCTGGAGACGAGAAGGAGGGATGGGATGGGGTGGGGCTTTATTACACTGAATAGTTAGAGTGCTGTTCATTAAAGATAATTATATTTTGATGAGGTGTGTGCAGATCTGTAGTTTGAAGGGTCTTCGCAACATTTCTGAGATCAAAACAGAGTTATGGACACACTGCAATTGTGATTCATGTTGTGCAAACGCTGTATTTTTTTACAAAAAGAGAGGCACTGGGTCAACTCTGTGATGCTTTTCAACATGCCTTGAAGTGTTTGTTCCTGTTTATTTTTCTAATTTCTGTAAAGTTGCTTTAGAACAAGAACACTATACAAGATACGGTAACACTTTATTTTAAGGACCAGTTCTCACTATTAATTAGCTGCTTATCAGAATGCATATTACTAGCATATTAGCTGTTTATAAGTATTTTTACTAGCTGCTTATTAGGATTGTTGTTTATGACCATATTTTAGATCCCATAATCAACCCATACCTAAACTTAAAAACTAGCTTACTAACTATTAACCCTCTTGGGTCGACTAACGCGGATACGCGTTTTGTGGTATCTTCTCCTGATAACACCGAAAATAACTTAAATTACACTTTCAATTTTGATCATACAGATAAGAGCAATACATCAGTCGAATCTGTAATGGGTCTACTTTTATTTGTATACACACAAAATAACAACAAAACTTTGTGCATTTATAAAATAAAGAAAACAAACAGGGTGCGCTGTCTGCTGCATTGGTCTGCGGTGATCTTCATTTAGAAACGCGTCATTAAAATGAACTGTAACTCAGTGAATACTCAACACAGAGACATGAGAGATATCTATAGAAAATTTGACATGTCTACTTTTAGCTAAGCAAGTTTTATCGAAAACAAATATTCTGTGATAAAAGTAATCCATATGAAACTAATGCGATGTTTAGTCTTTCACTTCTCCCTTCATTATATCTAATGCATGATATTGATATTACAATCATCCACTTGAAGCTTGCGGCGGGTAATGGCCCACATTGATATTAAAATCATCCACTTGAAGGAATTCATTCCCCCTCAGAAATATCTGTGACAAAAATGACAGAATTCACCACAAGAAGCGCGATTATTGATGCGTGCTGATTAAACATGAGTAATATTACCTACTTGTAAGTTTTCACATAACTTGTACACGTTACTGAAGCTATAATTCCTGCAGTATAATCAAGTGAAACAGGTTTTCATTCACCGTCCCACATGCCTTATGTAAGAGTTTTTTTTTTGTTGTTGTTGTTTTTGTTGTTTTAAATGTTTAAATGTTCTATAACATAAACAGCAATACGATTTTGTACAGTAATGTCGAGTAAATGATTAGACAAAACCTTACTGTGAATATGTTTTATAACTATATATATTGTATAGGTCTACATACAAAGCATGCCTGTGTTTATGAATGTAACTAAGCTTTTGTTGCTCTGGTGGAATATTTTGAATGTGTTATACCCGGGATCCTCGTAAATGTATCAAGTAAGCTGTAAATGCAGGATCCTGGTAGTTCTTTTTTCTATAAATTAATAGTATAGTGAATAACATATTTACAAAGCATGCTTCTTTTTTATTTCAATGAGCATGTGCAAAGCGAGCCAATGCAAATAAGCAGCCCACTCAGGAACCTACACACTCCAATGAGTCTCATCAAAACATTTTGATGTCCTTCAGAGAATAAATAAACTTTTGCATGTGATGTTCATTTATAATATGACACAATACCAGTCAAAAGCTTTTGAAAAAGTGCATGTTTTTTAAAGGAACTTCCTCAACAAGCCTGTATTTAAAACAAATACAGAAAGTTGCATTTGCTAAAGCAGTAATATTGTGAAATATTTTTTAAATTATTTAACCAGAACACAGTGGGATCTGCATTTGCAAGAAACCTGTAACATCAGTGTTTTGAACCAATTTTAGTACAGTACGAGTACAGGGTGGGGGTGTTGGGAATTAACGTTTGCAGGATCCTTTAGTTTGTATAATATTTCACAGTTTCAGTTTACAATTGTGTCATGCGATCTGGAATCGAAAATTAACTTAATACAATAAAAAAGTGCTTACAGGATTCCTAAAGAAAACAAAACAATTGTAAAACAATAAAATAAATGTGAAAACCGAACCGCGACGCGAGCACCACACCAACTGTACAAAACGCCAGCTGCAGCCGCGCTGCACCGCGACCCTACCACCCACCTCGACCCGCCCCGCGCCAGCCCCTCTTCACATGGGACGTGGCGGGACCGCGGTGGACGTTACCAAAAAAAACCAAATGACGGCACACTTCATCTTTGTACACTGAACCAGGAACAGGGACAATTCTTTCATCCTCCATTACTAGCAGCGAATAGCAATATTAATGCTAACATTAGTGGCATGCCCTAATGCTAGTATTTCCTCTTACTCTCACTCTCGTTCAGAGATGAAGACTGCCTTCTAGCGGTCGGGATGTAAACACAAAACGAAAAAACTGCCATGAATCTTGAATGATTTTTTTTTTTAAATATCGATATTCCGTTTTTGAGAATCGATACAGTATTGGCAAACAAAATATCGCGATACTCACGTGTATCGATATTTTCTGACACCCCTATTTTTTAATCTTATCATCCCCAAACTTTTGTTTGGTAGTGTATGTACATATTCATGTTAACTGTATATATATATACACACACATATCTATTAAAACTATTTAAAAAGTTTAAATTAGATATTATAGATTTTTGTATTTAAAATAAACTCTAATTCACAAACACACACACACATTACATACAGGTATGCATAGTTAATACACACACAAATACATATGTTTGTGTGCACAATTATTTGCACGTGCACATGAAAAGCAGGGGGAGAGATTATTAAGCGTGCTTGTCATAAATCACATATGCCATTCTTTGGTAAATATTTGCATGTGCTTATTGAGACCATTAGTGTTTTCAATGGGGCACAAAGGCATTTGAGCAGAGTGCAGAGAAACTACATAAGTAGAGAGCTACAGATCTCTATCGATCTCTATCGTCTATCTCTAGCTACAGATTGGCTATCGTTTATTAAGCCTGGACAGTGTTTGTTTTGATGAATACACTGCAGCAGTGATGGAGTATGAAGGGTGACTGTGGGCGGCGTTTATACTGATCCCCACAGGGGAGGGAGGATGACAATAGAAAATGTGCCAACATGATGTTCACATTAGCATCAGTGTCTCCAACAGAATTCGTAGGTTTGTGAATTCAAAGAGACGGTTTAACAGGGAAACTAATGTACTAAAACAAATCACTTATTAAACCTCATTCTCAATCACGTCTCTCTCTCTTGTTCTACAATGAGCCCATAATGTGTCTACAATGGTGGTTATTGTAATAAATCATTTGCCAATTAACATAACTCTTACCTTGGAGCTGTATTGGAGGGGTAATTATGAAATGTTCAGTAGCCCATCATGCAGTCAATATCAGTGGCCAAGAGGTAACAGACATGCTGTGAAGACAGAGAGCAACAGATAAATATAATATCTACAAGTCAAGATCAGGAATTTATGCTTTTTTCCATGTATAAATGTACATGTATAAGTAAATGTAAAGATCTGTTAAACACAAATACTGTAGGATTTTTAAATGTTTAAGAAGTCTCTTCTGCTCACCAAAGCTGCATTTATTTAATCAAAAAACCAAGTAAACTAATATTGTGAAATATTATAACAATTTAAAGACAATTAAAGAAAAAGACAAAAACCATTTCTAATGTATTTTAAAATGTAACTTATTTCTGTGATGCAAAGCTGAATTTTCAGAATCATTACTCTAGTCTTCAGCCGTCACAAGAACTCATTCTAATGTGTTGATTTGCTGCTTAAGATACATTGCTTTTCATTATCGAGGTTGAAAAGTTAAGTTCATATTTTTGTGTAAACTGATAAACTACCATTCAAAAGTTTGAAGTATGATTTATAAATGATAAAATAACAACAAAATTTTAATTGTGCAGCAAGGATGCATTAAATTGATCCAAAGTTACAGTAAAGATGATGTATATAAAAAAATAAAAAAAATCCTAAAGGAAATATGTGTATGAATGTATGTGCACCTGCACAGACGAAAATATTTCCAAATTAGAGAAAATCATATTCACACAATGAAATGGGTTGATTTTATTGTATTTATAATAAATGAGTAGGGATGTAACGATTAACCATGAGCTGGTTGAAAATTGATTCAAATGTTTGATGATTCAATTCGGTTGAGATGCTAAACAAATCGCAATTCATTTAGGGGTAGGAATTTATATGAATGCATGTCTGAGGGGAACTTACTGTCTTTAGAAAAGTTTAGATGTTATTTTTTCTTTTCATCTTGCCTCTTTATAATGCATTTTAAAGTTCATAAGTGCAGCGCTTGTGCTCCGTTTACAGCAGAAACCAAGGAAACACTGTAAGCGCCACCTGCTGTCAGAGAGTGAATCTACGTCTCGTTCAGCTCGTCTGCTGTTTCATGCAGATATTTTTATGTATAGTTTCACAAAACTGAAGCCATACCATTCTGTTTTTGCTTCAAAATTTCGAAATTATACAATGTAATTTAAATAAAAAACTGCTCATGTTTCATGTATGCAGCATCTTTGTTTGGATCATGATTAAAATGCAGTGGTTGCCTCTAATTTTAAATGGAAAGAGCACAGGCAAAGCCTTATTTTGTTTATATGAAGAGATTTATTTTATTTGTGTTATTTATTTGATTTGGGGCTTGTTTTAAAATTTCAATTTAGTTTTGTTATTTACATTTACAATGTACATTACAATTTTGTCATTTAGCAGACGCTTTTATCCAAAGTGACTTACAAATGAGGACAACAGAAGCAATCAAAACCAACAAAAGAGCAATAATATGCAAGTGCTATATTAGTATATTATAGTTATTTCAGTTTTACAAAGAAATATACAGCATTTTGTCCAAGCAATAATAAAAGGACATTCGTAGTTGGTCTTCAATATAATTTTGTTTAAAAACGTTACATCCCTACAAATGAGATTAAATGTTTAATTCTATCAAATTCATTTGACTGTTAACACAGTTAATACATTACCAATTAAAAATCTCTAAAGAATAAACCATTAGTGACACACACATGAAGGTAAATGATAACTATTACATTCAGGCACAGAAAGAGTGAAATGGCTGTGCTTGTATTAGACCCACCTGAATTTAATGCATTACTACAATTTAAAGTCTTGGTCAAAATTCATCAATTATTCACTGCTAAATGAGGGTCTATGTGGCTGACTACTAAACTTGGTCACCTGCAGCAATACCACTGCAAAGGTTCTGGCAATTCTAGGTTCAACCAGTCATCAAAAGCATTCATGAAGATCTGTACGTCTAAAGTTTATGGTTTATTGAACTTTATTGAACGTTTCAGTGTCTATCCAAATGTTCAAAAACGTACATGCACACTTAATGTATGACTATCTACTAAATATGAATGAAATCACATCATAAATATGTTGAGTGGGCATCATAGCAAAATCACACCAAAAAATATTTGCTGTCACACACAATTTTACGTCAGGTAGGATATGGTTTACACCACTTCTCATTCATTTCTATGGTACCCGCAAACAGTGATTGACTGTCGCACTTACATAAATTCAATGACTTAAAGGCAGGGTAGGTGATTTGGATCAAAAACTTTTTTTTGTTGTGCTGGTTGAAAGTCTCTTCACATTCCGATAGCAAACACTAAGTTAAGTGGTCTAAATGTATTTACATGTATTTATATAGTCTGGAAGGTGTAGGACCATAAAATGTTCATGTAACCATATCCCTCAGTCTGAGGACTACGATAGGCTGTCCTACCTGCCTGTGAACGTATGTATTTGCATACCCCCGTGCACCCTGTTTGCGCAGATATGATATGTCATCTGCGCTTTCTAGTATGCTATTGCAGACTGAGTGGGATTAGTGGCTTTAATATGTGATTTTTTCTGTTTTGTTTTTTAGTTGTTGGGTGATATGTGAGGTTTTCTGAATTCTTTGTTCACCAACGCCATTTCTCATCTCGTCGCTGGTTAGCCTTTGGTTTGCCTGTGCATGTGGCGTTGGAGAGAGATTATGTAGGGATTTTATTCTATATTTGAAAGAGATTACGCTTTCAAAGCTAGCTTGCTATTGTTAGCCTCACTGAAACTGTCTACCCTACCTTTAAATTCAAATTCAGTGAGGTCAAGGCTGTAATGTGATTGGTTATCAAGGCCGCACACATGATCCAAGTTCACCGTTACTCTTTCCACACCAGAATTTATTATCTCCCAATAATAAGACCATCTCTGATGAAACATGTTGGCATGATTCAGCTGTTTTTCTCTCTCTAATTGCTTTGAGCTTGATCCACCCAGAGCTAGAACAGAAGTCCAGACTTCTCTTTAGATTACAGAGTTCCTCCCAGCAGGAATCCTGCAGCCTGGAGCTTTGATTCCAGAAGAATCCAGACACATGGGAGCAAAGGCTGACAGACAGGCCTTTCCCTCTGTGGCTGGATCAAACTGTTCAGACATGGTACTACAGACAACTCCAATCACTGGGCAACTCAAAAAAGATAATATCTGACGACATCCTTGATGCACACACCACCGAAATACTGCTTGGGTAATGTTTCAAGCTTGTTTGAGAGGATCCTGTAAAGCTTTGTCTGTCTTCCGATGTTATCATGACGTGTTTGAGTGACAGAATTTGGAAGCAGGGACAGATAGTATAGGTTGTGATTCTTCTTTACAGTACTTTTTGAATGACGTGCATTTGTCTGTACACTCCTGCAATACATGATTACAGATGTAACGCAGAACATGCAGAAAGCCAACGTACCAAAGTTAAATATTAAAATGTAAAAAGATGATAATTTTAATTTGAAATATATATAAACACACATATAAACACACACACAGACACACCCCACCCCACAATCTGCACTCTTTTTACTCTATTATGACAAAGAAAAAACATTTGTGATAGCGGTGAAAATAACTCTTGAAAATTTAAAATCAACGGGTCTAAATACATTATTAATGCACTGCAGTGTTGCTTTGCAGCTTAAAATGAAGACGGATACAGTTTGTGTTTTATATTGCTGCATTTACTCAGTGCAACTTATAACATCCAAGTGAGAGATAAAAAACCAAAATGTCAGAATTATTATTATTTTTTTTTTAACTGAATCATCAACAAAGGCTGAGAATCAATGAGTTGGAAAAAGGATCACCCCTCTCCTAAAAATGACTTGTAAACTCATTCAGGTGCTAATCACCTTCTCAATGGCACAGAAAGCCTTTCAGCTGTGATCAGCTGTGGTAATTTTCATTAACTCAGCATGAAAAGAGCTTTCCTGGAGCATTTCAGTCCTTGGTAGTGCAACTGAAGCAAACAATCAACTATGGGTGGCAAGGCACTGTCAAAAGATCTCAGAAGCAAAGTTGTGGACAGGCACAAGTCAGGAGATGGATACAAAAAAAAATTCAAATGCTTTGTCAATGCCTAGAAGCACAGTGAAGTCTATTATTAGAAAGTGGAAGGTATTTGGTACAACACAGACCCTCCCTGGATCAGGACGTCACTTCAACAAACTGGATGAAAGAGCCAGGAGGAAACTGATCAGAGAGGCGACCAAGAGGCCTAAAGCAATTTTGAAGCAGATGGTCATTGTGTGCATGTGACAACAATATCATAAATTCTCCACAGATGTGGCTTGTACAGGAGGGTTGCAAGAATTTTCACTCCTGCAAACATGCAGTCATGACTGAGCTTTGCCAAAATGCACCTTGAAAATTCTGAGGCAGATATATACAGTGCCGTGAAAATGTTTTTGCTCCCTTCCTGTTTTTTTATATTTTTTGCATATTTGTAACACTTAAATTCAGATCATCAAACAAAATTTAAAATTACACAAAGATAATGCAAGTAAATACAAAATGCAGTTTTTAAATGATGATTTATTAAGGGAAAAAAGCTGTCCAAACTTACCTGGCCCTGCGTGAAAAATTATATGCCCCTTCCTGTTAAATCATGAAAGAACTGTGATTAACCACATTATTTTCGAAAGCGGAGTTAAATTTCACTAGCCACATCAAGGCCTGATTACTGCCAGACCTGTTGAATCAAGAAATCACTTAAATAAAACCTGTCTGATAAAGTGAAGCATGCTTACAGAGCAACACATCATGTCGCGATCTAAAGAAATTCAAGAACAGATGAGTAACAAAATAGTTGACATGTATCAGTCTGGAAAGGGTTATAAAGCCATTTCTAAGGCTTTGGGACTCCAGCGAACCACAGTCTGAGAGCCATTATCCACAAATAGAGAAAACTTGGAACAGTGGTGAACCTTCCCAGGAGTGGCCAGTAGGGGTGTGACGAGACACTTATCCCACGAGACGAGACATGAGACTGGGTTCACGAGAACGAGACGAGACAAGATTTTTAAACTTTTTAAAAGAAATCCTCAATGATGAAATATATAGGGAAAATTTGTCTTTTATTCAACTGAAAAACATAAAATGCAAAAAAATGTAGGTGCATTTTGAAATCAAATTGTACTTTATGAAATTAAACATCTATTTTAATCAGTTTTATGCAGGTATAAACAACATGTAAACACTGCAAAAGGTTTTGCCACAAACTCAACTGATAGGCAAGTAATTGCACAAAATTATATAGTATACATAAAAATGAATAACAAACACAAATAATATCCCTTTAAAGTAGCAGTCAGTCAAGTTTATTATTTAGTAAACTGATTTCCACTTTAATAAATAAATATTTGCTTTTAATAGTATATACATTTTAACATCAATTTATTAAAAGTTTAACAAAAAATACATGTCCAGGGCCCTATGAAATGTTTTATTTTTTCTCACCATATTATTTATATTTCTTATTGTTACCAAATTCTGTGTTTTAGCATGTCCAACTATTTGAATGCATAACAACTTAATTTATTAATTTTATTTTTTTCTTAAAGTAGCCTTAAGAATTTTTTCCCTCAGAAATTCTGTGTTGTGTATTGACATTTTTCTGGTTATCAAATGAAGGCATAAAACATGAATTTCATCATTTATCATTTAATTATTGAAAATTAAGCAAACTTTTTTTTTGGCAAACAAAGGGAATTAACTATTGAAATTAAAACATGGAAGAAATGTGTGATTATTCATTTAAAATAATGTTTGTTTTATTTTAGTAGCAATAGTAGTAGTAGTAGGCTGTGTACATTCTATTGTCGTTATTTCAAACCACACTTTTATTTTGACGGGTTGCCATGAATAACTTTACAGTTATGTGTATGTGATATGACACTACTCAAATCAAACGGTAAAATGCTCATGAAGTAACTCTCAGAGCAGTTCTGGAGATGTTGTTCATGTGTTTAAGACGTCCTTATTTAGTGAGACGGCAGACGCTGAAATCACGCGCGCTTCTGTGTGTGTGTGTGTGTGTGTGTGTGTGTGTGTGTGTGTGTGTGTGTGTGTGTGTGTGTGTGTGTGTAAACTATGCGTCATGCAGTATTTATATTTAAATCTACTTTTGCGGCTTTATATTTACAGATACTAGTCCATATCGTGATTTGATTTAAGTGTAATGACCTACTTTTGCTTAATTTGGTGACATTCCACGTTAAACTGAATTCTGTTTTTATGACTGGATATAGACCTCACTGCATAATTTTCCTGCTTATCATGAGGCCACTTGCCTGATGTGAACATAATATCTTATATACTTTACATTACACACTGGTGAAATGGCCAGTGTAATGCAAATATATCTGAAAGGTCTGCACGAGGATATCGTCACACCCCTAGTGGCCGGCCTAACAAAATTACTCCAAGAGCACAACGATGACTCATCCAGGAGGTCATAAAAGAACCCAGAACAACATCTGAGGAACTGCAGGCGTCACTTGCCTCAATTAAAGTCAGTGTTCAAGATTCAACAAGAAAGAGACTGGGCAAAAACTGCTCAATGGGAGAGTTCCAAGGCAAAAGCCATTGCTGACCAAAAAGAACACAAAGGCTCATCTCACATTTGCCAAAAAATATCTTGATTATCCCCAAGACTTTTGGGCAAATATTCTGTGGACTGATGTGACAAAAGTTGAACTTTTTGGAAGGTGTGTCCTGTTACATCTGGTGTAAAAGCAACATAGGATTTTATAAACTGAACATCATACCAACAGCCACACATGATGCTGGTAGTGTGCTGGTCTGGGGCTGCTTTGCAGCTTCAGGACCTGGACGACTTGCCATAATTGATGGAACCGTGAATTCTGCTATCAGAAAATCTTGAAGGAGAATGTCCTGCCATCAGTTTGTGACCTCAAGCTCAAGCGCACTTGGGTTCTGCAGCAGGACAATGATCCCAAACTCCACACAAGCAAGCCCACCTCCGAATGGCTCAAGAAAAACAAAATTAAGATTTTGGAGTGGTCAAGTCAAAGTCCGGACTTAAATCCGATTGAGATGCTGTGGCATGACCTTAAACTCCATGCTCCAATGTGGCTGAATTAAAACAATTCTGCAAAGAAGAGTGGGCCAAAATTCCTCCACAGCGATATGAAAGACTCATTGCCAGTTATTGCAAATGCTTGATTGCAGTTGTTGCTGCAAAGAGTGGCCCAATCAGTTACTAGAATTAGGGGGAATTTACTTTTTCACGTAGTGCCAGGCAGGTTTGGACAGGTTTTTTTCCCTTAATAAGTTAAATGATTATTTCAAAACTGCATTTTGTATTTACTTGGGTTATCTTTGTGTAATATTTAAATTAGTTTGATGATCTGAATCATTCAAGCGAGACAAATGCAAAAAAAAAATGAAGGGGGAAAAAACTTTTCACACCAATGTGTGTGTATGTGTGTAAATATGTATTATATAATACATTTTATATATATATACACACAATACATATATAATGCACACACACACACACACACAAACACACAAATATATATATATATATATATATATATATATTCATTTTTTTTTTTTTTTTTTAAAGGTAAGATATTCTTTTAAAAAACATCGCCAAAAAAAGGGGGGAAAAGAAAGGAAATTATACAGCTTAACTCCCTTATAATACAATGCGATGTGCAGCAAAAAAAGAATGGTTTGAACTTTAACACATTATTATTGATGCTTTCATGGCTATTCAAAACCTTTTTCTTTTTTTTTGACCAAACTCCATCTAGATAACATTATCTTGGAGTATTTGCAACAACAATGTATGAGTACAACATAGAGCACCAAGTGTTCAATTTGGAAAGTATAAAAATTAGAAATTGAGAAAATTACTTACAAAAACAAGATCAATGAATGGCAAAGCAACAGCAACCCAGAAGACTGTGACAACTCTGTCAAGTGACCTGAATCTCTCTCACACTGGCCCAGGGCCAGCAGACCATCCTTATTGAGCCCAGATGATATAGTAATTAACCCAATCGATGGCCTGCATTGTAAAGCCATAACCCAACCACTTGACAAAATGCATGAAAGTTTATTAAAATCAACACAATCAATGTTCTTATGAACTTTATATATTCATCACTCAGTTTCACTTGCAATATATTTCATAATCACCAAAAACTTTTACAATGACTCTGTAGTTTGTAAGCAGTAAGTTGGCTCTTGCTTTGCTGTCAGCATTCACCCCGTCACTTCCACACAGTGTTTTGCTGTGTATTATTATCAGGAGAAATGCACTCGCTTGATACCTTGAGATCTGTCTCCTCTAAAAATGTGTGTTGCACTGTGTTGTGACAGTGAAAAATGGGTCTTGCGCTATGTATATGCCACACTACGGGTCTGCCCTGTAAACTCAAGCACTGAAATACAGCCGAGGCTGTGCTAAACTGACACACTTTTTGTTCTAATGTCAGGAACAAGAGAATTTACTCTGGGGAAACTATAACTCACTTAGAACTTACTTCAGGCTAAAAGAACAAATTCTGCTATGTTTGGTTCTAAATTCATGTATACTTAATGAAAAACATGAAAACAACAAAAAAGGCTTATTTGCTGTAGTTTCACTTTAAACACTGTTCCAGTGTTCAACCACATGGCAGTTATGGCAACCTACAGTATATATATATATATATATTGTACTGCTAAAATCTAAATGATGGGATCAAGGCAGCAGAAATAAGAGCATATGTTGTTAAACTGATTATTATGTGCTGACTATTGCCTGGGTGATTTCAGATATAAGCAGTTCTTTAGATGCTAGTTAACTGTTTAACAGCATGTTTCACATTAATGACAGAGGTTTTTGCACAAAAAATAAGCAGGGTGACAAAGTACATTTGTCTCATTAAATTCTTAATTTCTCTTCTTAATTCCACAGTGCCATTTATGTTTTCTTTCTTTTCGCTACACCGATACCTCAATGTAGCACAGAAGGTTTAAGGCACAGCCTTGCTTGCTATAAATCAACCTCAGGCACCCATACTGGCCTCAGAGGAGCCAGATAACTGTAGGCTTATACTTCTATTCGGTGGGCTTTATTATTCCCAGAAAACTACTTCAGCACATGCTAGGGTGGCTTTCAATCTCGAATATACACCATCACAGTTGTTTTCAAAAGCAGACTTGGTCAAAAGCAGAGAGAGAAAAAAGGCGCAGTAGCAGAAGAGTAAGTAATTATTAATCTTCAATCACAACATACTTATAAAGCATGTATAAAGTATGTGTGTTTTTGTTTGTGCATGCTGGCAAATCAAAGAAGTTAAGACCATAAGCATAAAAAAGCCAAGTAAAGTTGAAGTACTGAGTATAAAAAAAAGGGTAACACTATTTTAAGGTGTCCGTGTTATGATTTGTACTTACTATTTTAATAACAATTAATTATGCATAATTAGAGGCAAGTAACCCTAAGCCAAACCCAAATCATAACCCTAACTATATAATAAGTACATGTAGTAAATTGATATTACTTATATGTATAATCACCTTAAAAATAAAGTGTAACCAAAGAATGTTTTTAAGAACAGAAATGAAAGTTTTTGTTTCTAATTAAAATTATAAAATATACTGTATATTTCATTAATGTATATTAATATGTATTAATATGTATTATATTGATATATGTTATGTATGAGATGATGTTATAATAAAAAAAATATTATTAATTACTAGTAATAATTAGTTATTTATAAAATAATTACTTGTAATGTATTAAGATATATACAATAATCCAATTATATTGATTGAATACAATGCAATGATACATACCAAGGAACAAAATGATTAATTTCATTTCTATTAGCATTTAATTTTATATTATTATTATTATTATTATTATTGTTATTATTATTATAATCCCCACTACTGATTACAAAGAGGATTATGAAAGGTGATATTTCAGTAGGAGAGGATCAAAGGATTAAAGCCAGAGTTACACTGGCATTTAATATCATTATTGTAGCCCTTGCCAGATATCCTTAATCTTAACAATCAATCTCTATTAGAGAAAACACACAAACATTTCACTGTTTAAGAGGCACACACTCATTCACGGAGTCAACATGCACCATGCACTTCCACACACCATAAATACCATCACCAATTTCAATTATGACATTTAGTAGGGGAAGTCATTGAGTGGGAGAGGTGCGCTGTAAATGACTGGACAGCACTGGCTGCTCACGGGCCGCCATAAACACAAGACAAATGTCAGGGTGCCTGCGGAGACTGCCTGAAAGCAGAACAGATACTCTGTATTCAAAGAACACACTCTCTCTGTGCTCTTCTGCACTGAATACCTCAGGGGAGGCAGGAAAGCAGAGAGCAAGGCTGTTTCTGAAAATCTTTGCGACATTGTACATTCTGCTTTGGTGCTACAGGCCCTGAGTCTGAAGAGAAGGGAGATTAACGATTCCCTGCATGTGTTTCAGGTCTGGAGACAGAGGGCAGAAGGAAAGGAAGATGTTTAGTAAGTCTAAAAGAAATATATCAGCAGTTTTAGGGCTATATACATTTGACATGAGCATCCTACTGGTCTAGCAGAAGCCAGGGGAGCTGAACAGAGTGTGATTCAGAGCTTCAGCAGAAGGATGTTCAGCACCATGGACAGCACCACACATACACCACCACACTGGGCTCTTTCTGTGCAGAAAGTGCCATTGATTTTAATGGAACTGTTTGGTTTTGCATCACAACCCAAATTTTATAGTCATGACCAAACACAATACCTATTAACATCACAGGATCTAATAACTGCCAATTTTAAAAATGCAAAACAGAAAGCAAAAGTGTGATATACAGCACAAGGAATAAACACAGGACTATACAGAGTGCAACAGTCAAGTCCCTAAAGTAAAAATAAAAAACAAAAACAAAAAACACCAATCCCATTTGTTTGTTTTTATAAATATTATTTTTGTTTTTTTAAATAACCAATAATAATTCCTGAAAAAAAATTACCCATGATTCTGTAAACCAATGCAGTAAACCAATTAAACCAAAAGGTTTTTTTTTGTTGTTGTTGTTGTTGTTTTTTACATATTTGTGTATGTAAATGTGTATTTTGCAATAAACAAAATATATTGCTTCTATAGATATAATCAACAACTTTCAATAAAAAGTATCTCCCCAAGGTTTTTAATTTGATTGTCATTTGCAATGCTTCATGGGATTGTAGTTCTTTCCCCTCACTAAAACAGTCAAGTACACAGTTTTGTTTTCTGATTTTCAAATACTTTTTTGCTTCATATTAAAGTTTGTAATTTGCGATTCAGCTGGCTGGTTTGGTTCATGGCTTATAACTCTTTAACTAAGACTTGAATATCCCTATGGAAAAATTGATCGTGAAAAATACAACCAATGCTGCTGAAAAAGTTGGCAGGCACTGCTACACTCCATTCGCATTAACCAAATTAGCAATTTGGCACATAAATATGCACCAAAATACTGTGGAGATTAATGGGAAGCACAGACTCTGATATCACCAACAAGAAATACAGGAAGCAATTTCCCCTTTCTCGTATATCCTTATATATTTGCCATCCTAACTATGCACAATTACTGTATACAATCAGTTGCATTTTATTATTTTTTTTATTTAGCCTTGTTTTAATACCAGCTAAAAGAACAAAATCATTAGATTGTTTTAAAAACTAACATTCAATGTTCCTGTTTCGAAAAATCTGGGAGTTCTGTCACACAGTGTTGTTTTAGTATTAATTACATACTATTGTACTATTTACTGATGTTTAATTGCCTTTTATTTTAATATTTTTCAGTTTTCATTTTAATTTTAAGTTTTTATTATTTTGTTATTTGCTTTGGTCTTTTTTTGTTTTATTTGTTTGTTTTTTGTTGTTGTTGTTGTTTTTAAATACTTCTATTAATTGTTATTAATTATTAATACATTTTTATTATTAGTTTAATTTTTAATTATTTTTCAGCTTCAGTAATTAAACATAATAATAATAATAATAAACTTTTTATTTCAGTTATTTGCCAAAGCAACATTTCTAATTCTCTTTTATTAATTTAGGTTTTTAAATCTAATATATATATTATTGAATTTTTTTTCCTTAGACACAGATAATGTGCTTTCAGTGCTGTCTAACAACCAGAAACATCTCTTCACATTTTTGATATTCCTCTGTAACCCAGCTAAGCTGAAATGACAAAGATCCCAGACTTCAACAACAGCACATCTTGCTTTCTAAATCAATAGCTGTGTTAAATCAGAATTTCCCTCTCGTATCCACAAAAACCATTTCAAAACAGGTTTTCTAAGGTACATTTTCTTCCTGCTTCAATCCCAGTGACCACACTGTAACCATGGCACCATGTTGCCATGTCGACTGTCAATCACAGTGTTTGATGGGAGGTAGGCCACGATTTTGACAAGAAAAAAAATCCTTTTATTCATTTCACAAGAAATAAGCAAAGAAAGTGTTTACACGAGCCTGGCATGAATACACACTTCACACAGAATAGTGAGGCACTAATTACCCTTTCAGAGGGGAAATTAAACTCTGCTAATATCTTTGTGATCTATAGAGACAACAAGGTAGTTGTTTACTCTGTGTGTTTAAGTGTTTGTGTATGTGGCTGCCATGTTTATTCAGTGTTAATATGGTTTCCAAGTGCTCTTTGGTCTCAGCCTCAGCTGAAGGTCACTGTGGGAAAAACATCATGCAGTGGGGAAGCTCTTAACCTCCTGAACAATACATCTAAGAGCTCTGCCCTTTAGATTTACTCAATTACAGCATCTACACACAAGTGTGTTGCTGTGTAAGGAAGACAGAGTACCTCTGTCCAAAGTATGCTTTGCGTTAACAGTGTTTATAAGGCCGGATCGATGGCGGTGAGATAGTAAGAGTGAAATTGTGCGAGATGCAATTGTGTATATCCCTTTAAAACTTGACTTGCTGCTTTAAGTGATTCTTTTTGACAGCCTCACATTTATTTATGTCTTACAAAGAGCAGAAATGAAGACGCTCCTTTTAAATCCTTAGGTCTGTACAGCTGATATGACAATATGTATAATAAGCAGACATCTTTTCCTCCCCACGGTTTGCTGTCGACATCAAAAGAGGGATTTTAGCATTTTGGCTCCCTCTTGTTTTACCGCAGGAACAAAGATGAACCTGATCCATCCCTTCAGGACCTGAGCGGAAGGAGAGATGAAAGGGGAGGAGAGTTGGTGCGTAGCTCATCTGTTGTGGTTTACGTATCTATTAGTCAAAGCATTTGTGAGCTGGCAGGGGGACCGCTGTGTATGTCAGCAATGACATCAGCATGAGACGGCTACAAGGCACCTTTGATGTCATCATTAATTTGCTGTATGATCCATACAATTACACAGAAGGAGGTTGGAAACAAAGGGTATGCTGTCCTTCCTGTGAGATTAGGATCAGTGCATCCCAAATAATGGTATGTTGAAAAGGATTTTCAAAATGCAACATTGCTTTATGTATGCCTTCTGAACTAATAAAGCCCATAAAGGCATGAAGAAAAATTATGATGCATACAATGCCTGTTTATAAAGTCACAAGAATGGATGGATGGAAGCTGCAGTGTTTATGTGTGGAGAACAACAGAAAAGTCAAATAAGAAAAAAATGTCAATGGGCTGTAACCCAGCCATGTCTCCAATTCTTAAACATACTCCATTTTTAATCTTTTCTATCTCTTAACCCTCTTTGTCTGGCTCTACTTGCTCTTTCTCTGTCCTGCCCTACAGCGGTCCCATACTCCTCACTTGAGTGCCCTCCATCAGTCCATATTGGCACCTGTCTGCTGAGCTGCCGAACGGGCCGAGCACACAGTGGGAGAGAGAGACTCAATCACCTCAACATCAAGAACCCACGCAGACACCCCTGTGGCAATGTCAACGTGCTCCAGACAGAGAGAGCAAAACACAGAGAGGGAGAGCTGGAGGTTGTGGTTTACTGTCTGTCTGGCATGGACTCCTCTGTGGGGCATCTTTGAGAGCAGACACTGAGCCTCATCCAGCCCTTTATGTTGCTGAGCTCCAGGGGCAAGGACAATGGCTAAAGCTGGGGTTGAGCTAGACTGCTTCTCACTGTGAGCCCTCAAGAGACATCACAGGAGATTCAGCAGCTCCTCGTGTTTGTGCTCATATACTGCAGGTTAATAAACTCTCATACACACGCTGATATTTATTCCAGAGTGGTCACAATAGCATGCAAAATTATTTCAGGCTGCACAATGTATATGGCAACAGCATATATCAGAGTTTGTATAAATAATAAATAATCAAAATGTGCTGTAATTTTTTTTTAAACATGTTTATTTCATTGATTGTTGATCATGATAATCCATATTAATTGGTTTAAAATAGAATAAAATGTCACATTTATCTATGTAGAGACTTACTCGAAGTTCAGATTAAACCACATGATGATGTAGGCTGATGCTAATGTTAATACTGTGTTTAGGACTTTAATCTTTTTAAAATTCGAAGTTCAGATTAAACCACATGATGATGTAGGCTGATGCTAATGTTAATACTGTGTTTAGGACTTTAATCTTTTTAAAATCATCTCCACCATCTGACGAGAAAGTCTCAGGCTAAATGAGGCCCAGAGATTCTGAATTAACCCACATCAATAACAGCAATTATATAATTAATAAACTATATAACTATACAATTAAAAAAATATTGAAATAGAATAGATATTTTAAATTGTAAAACTATTTCACAATATTACTGTTTCTACTGTGTTTTTGATTAAACACCCTTGGTGAACATGAGACTCCTTTAAAACAACTTAGAACGGTAGTTTATAAACATTATACTACATGTTACATTTTTAGTGTTTCTTAAATGTTTGAATTGTTTCATTATTGTTTTATTTTTAAAATTTTGCTGTATAATAGGCTATTAAATGTACAATTTATAAACATTATACTAACATGCCACTCTAACAATATAAATGTCAGTAGAATGTCAATAAAAAGCATTTAATAATTAGAAAGTAACTAATCCCGGACCCTCCTATATTGGTCCACACGATTAAAAAATATAACTTGTTTCGGCCTCATTAACAACAGTCTTACAGAATTATTTTTGTGTAAATAATTAATGAATTGAGATTTTCATGCGCATCTCTTCAGTAAAGACGCTCCTGTGATTAGTAGTATATCTCCAGCACGTGCGTTAAGATCAGGGTTGCCAGGTTTTCACAACAAATCCTGCCCAGTTGCTTCTCAAAACTAGTCCAAAACTAGCCCAATCGCGTTTCCAGGAGGTTCCCCGATAAAAATTGCATCCCGGGGTTAAAATATGCGTTTTTGGCAGGGTTGCCCTGGTAATATTCACATTTTAGGGGCTAAATATCACGTTATTGGTATTGAACATGGTTCATGAAAAACCATCGCGGACATGAAAAACAACCGCAGACTTGGCAACACTGGTTTAGGTGGAGCAGCATTTACTACACAGAGCCGTAGTCCACCGACAAGCTACACAAAAATCGCTTTCAAAATCGACAAAGAATCGCCTGCGATTTTAAAATCGATTTTGTGTAGATTGTCAGTGAATTAAGGCTCTGTGTAGTAAATGTCAACCAGTGTTGCCAAGTCTGCGGTTGTTTTTCATGTCCGTGGGTTGAAGCGACCCCCAATACCAATAACGTGATATTTAGCCCCTAAAATGTGAATATTACCAGGGCAATCCTGACAAAAAAAAAACGTATATTTTAACCCCGGGATACAATTTTTATCGGGGAACCTCTTGGAAACACGATTGGGCTAGTTTTGGACTAGTTTTGAGAAGCAACTGGGCAGGATTTGTTGTGAAAACCTGGCAACCCTGATCTGAACGCACATGCTGGAGATATACTACTAATCACAGGAGCTTCTTTACTGAAGAGATGCGCATGAGAATCGTATTCGATTTTTTGAACAGTCTTACAGAAAGCTTATACAGCTGATTGGAATACATACTCTACAGATAAGCTGAAATGTAAGAGCTTACAAAGATTAGAAAACACATGCCAAGCAAATTCCTTGCAAACTCATACCTGGTTGGAGATCATAAGCCACTCGTGCATTTATGAGCCAGAGGGCTGATTCAAACCCCCTATTTCCATCATTAAAGAGGTCTCTGGACACAGTGATCAGATGACATTTAGACAAAAACTGTTCGATCAACACCACTGTCACCCCGGTGACATCATCTTATGTCCACATGTCCCTCCAATGTCCCCCTCCTTGTTAGAATGCCACAGCGGGGTGACATTTGCCTCGTTAAGGGCCTAACGAGGTTGACACCTCATTAAAGGTTGTCTGTTAATTACCATAACAGTGCAGCGAGCAGGAAGGGGGCTGAGAGGGGAAAATCTTATCACATCAAATCTTAACCTTTTCAGTGCACTCCCACTCTCTGCTCCCATTCACCCCACTTACACACAACAAACATTAGACGCACACTCTCGAGGGGAATGGATCCAGCTTAAATGCCAGTGCGATGTCATCCACTGTAAGCCACTGAGATGAGTGCAGAGTTCTATAGCAAGGCTTGCACACTTGGGAAATCTTCGATAATAAAATAAACACCTCCAGTCTGGGTCAAGTCACTTCAAAATCTATTTCAGAGTTACAGGCAGGAGGAAACTGTTTGACCCTTCCCTGCAGCTCAAATCATCAAGTCAGAAAGCTGAAGAGAACATCTTGTGTCAAAAATTTCAAACCAACAGATCAAACAGCTCTGTAAGATGTGTTTACATCAGTGTTCTCAAATCTAGCAAAACATGAGACAACTGCCTTGCTAACGATACTGGTTTCAGATCAGCTTCCAAGGCACCAAAACATTACATTTGATGATCTAGAACAAATTTATAGAACATGTTCACTTTAGACATTACCAATATATTTAAATAGATATGCACAATATATTTGTACCATATCAATTATGGGCTGATAATAGATTTATTATTTATTGGACAATATTGGATATACATTGTCAATATTGAATATTTAATTATGCAAGCTAATTTCCACTATTCTTACATTTAGAATACATTTGCTGTCATCTAACAAATGTAATCTTTGACAAATTTCAAAACAAATTTTTCATATGGTACATTATAACATTGTGATGTGTAAAATTACTTAAAACATTTAAAATGATTGATTTCAGTTAATTAATTAAATGTATAATGCAATATTGTTGACGAATAAAAACGAGACTAAATGTGGTTTACAAAATAAAAACTGCTAAAAAAAAAAGTCTCTTCATTTCCGTTGACGAAAACGAGATGAAACGAAATGTTATAACATTTTCGTCTCGTTTAGTTTGCGTTATTATTATTTTGCAGTATTTCTGTTTCCTGCGTCTCACTTCAGGGCTGCATCAGGTCGCACTTCCTCACGGCATTATTAAGATGATGACAATAAAACAAAGTTAAGCAGGATTTATACTTTCGCCTGGCTCCGTACCTTCCCGAACGGACGAGGCTTTTATACTTGTCACGTTCACCGTTGTATTCTTTGAAACGACAGGGGTGCGACGAGGAGCAATTGTCCTCTAAAACCATCAGGAATCACCGGTGAGTAGTCATTTGCCATTACAAGTCTTGTGATGAATGAGTTGATGAATTAATAATTTCTTTATGTACAAACTTAAACAATCTTAAACAATTGGCTGTATTTCACATCAAACACTCCCTTCTCCCTTGAACTTCATATTAAACTGCCTCTGTTTCACACAAACGCCGGCACAGACGTGCATGTTCGGCTTGAATCGCCCTGAACTCGTGCATGTTCGGATGCGGAGCTATGCGGAAAGTTACAAAAAAAATGATGTGCACTCTGCCACAAGAAATTAGTTCAAAGCGAACTTCCGGCAACACCGCAATGACGTCATATTTTCCGCACTCACCCAAGTGAACTTGCGGACGCGTAGAGTATAAAACAGCCTTTACAAAGAGAAAGGGACCAATGGCCGGCCAGCCGGGGTTCATCTTTGGGAGAAAAATTTGCAGATTTTATTTTATTTTATTTATTGTTTTTATTTATTTTATTTACATTTCTGTGTGTGTACTTCTAACATGTTTGGGTGGTAAAATAAATGTTGTAAATTCAAATCAGAGTGTCTTCCGTGTCTGGAATGGATGTATTCTTGAGTCTATAAGGTAACAATAATATAATCAGATAACCTTGTTTGAAATGGGTTTGGCTAAAATAAAATGTTGGTTTTCGTCTATATTACTAGGTACTTTCATTATATTGACTGGGTTAAATAGAATGGCATTACTAAAAAGTCATCAGTTTCCGTCGACTAAAACTAGACTAAACTAAAATAAACTAAAAAACTAATAAAAACTAAAATGACAGCTTCACACAAAGACTAGACTAAAACTAAAATTAAAACAGTTATATTAAAATTAAAATTATAATGTTACAAATGATTTCTACCTGTTCTTTTGAACTTTTCTATTTATAAGAAAATGTTGAAAAATGTATCAGGGTTTCCACAAAAATATTAATTGGTACAACTGTTTTTACCATTTAAGAAGAAGAAGAAATGTTTCTTAAGCAGCAAATCAGCATAAAGATTTCTGAAGGATCATGTGACACTGGAGACTGGAGTAATGATGCTGAAAATTCAAATAAATGAATTTTTGATCAAATAAACAGCCTTGGTGACTATAAGAGACTTCTTTCAAAAACACTGAAAAATCTGAACGACCCCAAACTAGGTATTTAAATATAAAAATATAGTATAGATACAAATGAAAATTATTAATCCTAACCTAATTTCTCAATGGTGCGACTAAAAAAAAAATCAGAGGTCGCACCAATGCGACCAGCCGTTCGAGGGAAAAAAAAAAGTCTCTGCGACTCTGAAAGTCTCCCTGTGGTTAAACAACACACACTATAGCCCTGCATTTCAGCCCGAGCCCGACGGACCCCGGGATAATTTTCATGTCATAGTTCAGACGCAGGCCAGGCCTCCCACCTGTTTTAGACTTCTCCTTACTTTTATATTTTAGACATCCATCAATTAGTGATGAAAAAAAAAATTCCTGCGCTGGTGGAAACAACATGAGACTGTGCTACCACGACTGTGCAGCTGAACAGTTCCACGTTCAAATACACGCAATAGGCTCATGCTTGCCGCAAAGCACCGGCAAAAGTAATTACCATAAATGTGACAAGGGAAATCGTAAGGAGATATGTTTTCCGAGTCTGAGTTGCTGATCCTGACTCGCCATCTCATTACACACGCCTTTAGAGAGAAGTGCATCTTTATGGATTATGATTATAACGAAAGAGTTTTTGTTTTTGATTTGTTTTATTTCATTAAGTAATCATTTAAAGCTTTCTATAGATATATTTACCATGTCTGTGAGGCATGTTTTCACTGAGTTTCGGTTCATTTTTGTACTCCTGTTAAAGACGAGATGCAGAAAGCGCATCGTGTTTGTTTTCTATATTTCATAAATGCACAACGTTTTGTTGATATTGTGATTGCACACAAATAAAAGACCCTTTGCAGTTACTAATGATGTATTACTCTTACCTTCATGTGCAAAAATGACGGCGTAGGCTATCTACTGAAAAAAATACAAATGATCACGCTGGTGTCTCCATGTCCTGAAGCGTCTCCGCACATTCTATTGGATATAGCGCACATTTATCTGGGTCTAACGCGTCTCTGTAAAAAAATATGGATGTAGTGTCCGTGACGTCACCCACAGACTCCTCAATAGCGGTTTTGAAGCTCAAAGTGTGCAGAGCGGGCCGTCGCCATCGTGGCAGTGCGTCACCGCGCGACTCTCCCGGAAAATCGAAAATGGGCAAAAAAGGCGGGAGCTGGTTGCTGAAGCCACGCCCACCTAGCGCGATGGCATTGTCAGCAGCGGTAATCCACCTGTCACTCAAGTGGCCATGCCCTTAATTATGCAGAACTTTAAGGCTTAATATAATTTAAACGGATGTATTTATAAAAAAATTCACCCCCCTCACAGTTGTCATGAAGGGCAAAATTAGCTATATAGACCAAAATAATTTTTTTGAACCAGGCTGTAAACATGTTTTTTTTTCTGCTGTAAAGTTGGACATTTTAACATGGGGAGTCTATGGGACCCTTTTGCAGCCAGCCTCAAGCGGCCAGTCGATGAATTGCAGTTTTAGTCACTTCCTTGTTGGCTTCACAAGAGAGAGAGCGGGAGGTTGCCGCTCGGGTCTAACATTTAAACATTGTTATATGCTTGAACTTTTATATCTGTAGATTTTATTTTAGGCGAGTCGTGATGATTTGAGAAGGCTAAATTGATCAAACATAGGCTCACTGTCTAACGCTGGCCGCTTGGTCGTTACTAAAATTTATTTTTAACAAACAAAAACTGCTCCAAACGTTTTTCTAAATTAACTTAATAAAAAAACGAAAGGAAATATAACAACTTTGCTATTACATACAAAACTGAACTATTGTAATAGCTGAGACAGTAGTATAAGCTGTTTAGGGAGTGTTTAGCTCTTCAAGTCAGTCACTATAGCATACCTTCATTCAGACACAGTGAAAGATCTGATAAGAATCAGTGTAGAGGGTCCAAGTCTGGAAGATTTTGATGCTAGAGAGAGTGTGGCCAGCTGGTTTAGCCAAGGCCAAAGATCAAGAAGGCCAAACTACATGAAACCAACACTTTTTCAGTAAGTTACCTTTCTTGTAGAATTGTGCTTCAAATAAAAAACTTTATGTTGACTAGATTGTTAGTTAATCATTTACAAGTCAATATTGCCTATATGGACAGCGATTTAAAAAAAAAGTGAACTAGTAAAACTGCGGTGTTAAATGTGATGCGGTCGAAAATTTGGGTGCACCTAACTTTTGTGCTGGTGCACCTTAGAGAAAAAAATTAGGCGCACCAGTGCGAAAAGTTAACCTAGAGCCCTGCTATTTATATATATATGCGCATGTCATTATAATCTTATCTCACCCTAGCATGTGATCAAAACAAACAGAATAATAAGGTATAATACGGAATAATGTAATTAAGAGCCATAAAGAGCTTTATCTGGGGGTAATAACTGCTGTTTTTAATAATACTCACATTCAAGATCTGTGAAACACCAGGGCTGCTCCCCCTGCCGCTGTACATTATCCAAAGAAGTGATTTGCACACTGTGAAGGCTATTATCGAAATGAAACTTATGTCTACTTTAGCCAGCATAATAAAAACAGCATTTACCAGGTTTATAAACTCCAAAGAAAAGCAGTTACATAACAGCAACTTGTTTTTCTCATTCGTTTTACCCAGAGCAAGGCCAAATTTCTCATGCAGAAGCTAGAAGCTCTTTCTTATAAGCAAATCCACTAAAAGTGACGCTAGGGGAGAGAGAAGCTACACTGCTTTCTATTTTTCTGCACATTCATGCTCCTGAAATGTCACGGTTGAATTAAACGCACTCTGAGGGCATTCATCGTCTCATTCATCATCTGAAAAGAATTATGATAGAAAAAGAAATTCACAAGGCCATTGCTAAATATGCTCTCAGCCAGAATGCAGACCTGCCAACCTTGGAACCAGTTGCGTAGCAAGTCAGCCCCGGGCCCATATGCAAAAAAAATTTTACGGGCTCCCCCAAACGTCCAGCTCATTTTTATTATACTAGGCCCTATTGTTTCCATTTTTTTGATGTATTTAACTTTGCGTTGTTGTTGATTTTTATGAAGTTTTTTTTGTTGTTTGGATGCTTGGAAATAATATTTAACATTTTCAAGTCCATTCATTATTTATAGCACGCAAGCTAATAATCCTAATAATCACAGCTTTGTGCTTTGTTACTGCAAAGTGCCTACTTTAAATTTTATGATAAAATATATAGAATAAAAGTGTTTTTACGCTCTTTAATTTGTAGTGAGATAATTTGCCAGTAGTGGCATATGAATCATTGATATTTTCCTGTTTAATAAATGCAGCAATAAATAAACATGAATATTTGAATGCATGTTCAAAAAAATCAAAACAATATAATACAAATGAATGTCTCATGAAATCGATCAATCAGAGTATTTAAAAACATCAATAAGTCTAGGTTTTTCCATGTTAAATATGAAGAATGACAGTTTGGATGGTTGTTTTTTTGTGTTAAATATGAAGAATGACAGTTTGGATGGTTGTTTTTTTGGCAGAGAGGTGTAATTTTCACAAA
>NW_024879234.1:116352-148246 GCF_018340385.1 Cyprinus carpio | reverse complement strand
TTATCATATGCAGTTGCTGGGGTGTTCTTGAGTGGTCATTAGTGTGTTACTACTGTATGCAGTTGCTGGGTGTTCTTAGCGGGATCGTTAGTGTCTGCCATATGCAGTCACTATCTGAGTGGTCGTTAGTGTGTTATTAAGTGATTGCTGGGGTGTTCTGAGTGATCTATAGTGTGTTGATATGCAGTCGCTATTTGAGTGGTTGTTAATATGTTGCTATGTGGTTGCTGGGGTGTTCAGAGGAAGGTTGTTAGTGTGTTGCAATATGGTTGCTGGGGTGTTCTGAGTGGTTGTTAGTAAGTTTCATGCAGTTGCTGGGGTGTTCTTGAGTGGTTGTTAGTATGTTGCCATGGTTGCTGGGGTGTTCTAAGTGTTTGTTAGTGTGTTACTAAGAGGTTGCTGGGGTGTTCAGAGTGTTTGTTAGTGTGTGTTACTAAGCGGTTGCTGGGGTGTTCTAAGTGTTTGTTAGTGTGTTACTAAGTGGGTGCTGGGTGTTCTTGGAGGGTTGTTAGTGTGTTACCATGCAGTTGCTGGGGGTGTTCTGAGTGGTTGTTAGTGTGTGCTACTAAGCGGTTGCTGGGGTGTTCCTAAGTGGTTGTTAAGTGTGTGTTACTAAGCAGGTTGCTGGGGGTGTTCTGAGTGGTTGTTAGTGTGCTACTAAGCGGTTGCTGGGGTAAGTTCTGAGTGGTTGTTAGTGTGTTACTAAAAGCGGGTGCTGGGGATGTTCTGAGTGGTTGTTAGTGTGTTACTAAGTGGGTGCTGGGAGTGTTCTGAGTGGTTTGTTAGTGTGTTACTATGCACCTGCTGGGGTGTTCTTGAGTGGTTGTTAGTGTGTTGTTGCTATGTGGTTCTGGAGGTGTTCCATATTTAGGGTTAGAGGTGTGCTTTTAATTAGCCCAGAGGTGCTTTGGCGCTGATTCTGTGTGAAATAATAATGGAGATCTAGTTGAGTTCATGATGAGTTCTTGACTGTAATGTACAGGTTGTTAATCACTGTCATCAGTTAAACGGTCGTCTCTGACACGGTGCTAAATTTAACCATCAAACACAGGGCCGTTTGCTCCAGCTCTGGACTGTAGAGGTTCAGAAGAGTCCATCGACTGTGAAAGACTGCTCCAGTTCTGGAAAAAATAAAAAAAGATGCTTTTAGCAGCATTTTCTTGTAGCAGTGGCAGCCTGTAGTTTGTTTGAAGTGTGTGAGAGTTGAGTTTAAAATCTTCTGATGCGCTTATTGCACAGCTTTTGTATCCATGTATCCCAGGTCAGCAGTAGCAGTGTAAGCACATTCAGAGAAATGAAGGCCAAACCTCCTCTACATTTTCTAGTGCATTAATTAACTTAGAAATTGGGACATTTCAAACCTCATCATATTATCTGTCCTTTCGTCTTGATATCAGTTGGGACTCATTCAACTGACTGTTGTTTTTCCTACAATGGACAAACAGTGGAATATATGCAATTGGAGATATCATGTTATGGGGCCTCTATAAATTTAAATTAATAACTGAATGGTCTAAAATTGTCAGTAGCTTTTCAAAAATGCCAAAATGTAAAATAAAAAGACCAAACAAAACTAAGCATGCTATTGATGTGTGTTTGTGGTCTGATAATTTGTTTGTCTTTTGGAAGACTGAACATAAATTCTGAACAGAACCTAGAAAAAAAAAGAGTGAAAGACCAGCAGTAGCGCATCACAAATGCACAAAAGGCTGCTATTACATGTGCCAGCAGATGCTCTTAGCATGTCACGGCTGATAATTCGCGAAAGCGTTTCTGCAGGGCTAATGTGCGATTGTGTTGATCCGTCATTGTCGCGAGATCTGTCAGCGACCAGCGCAGCCGCTCACGTTCGGACGTAACATGCCGTGCAAAACTTCTTCTCATGTCACAGGGAAGAGAGTCGGATTGATGTTTGTATTTCATCCTTCGATGGCTTGCAGGATTCACAGCGCGGCTCGTTCGCTTTGTATCGGATCTCAAGGTGACGGCAGCCTTCAGCGCCATGGACTCAATTACTTGACTGCCAAGCGTGGCAAAACGAACCAACGCCAATACTGCACTAATGTTGGGGATTACACGTAAAAGAGATGCAAGACAGAATATGAAAAGTTCAAAAGGGGGGAGGGGGGAATCACAATACGAAAGTGTGTTTATATATTTATATGTTTTACTTGTATTTATTGTATTTGTATTTAATTTATTTAGATTTATATATTATATATTGCATTACTTTTTAATTCCTGTTGGTTCTGATTATTTCTGTCCATTTGGATATTTTTTGTTTTAACTTGAACTATTTTTATTTATATTTTTAGTCATACATGAATGCTAGAAAACCAAAAAAGCCATGCTATATATTTTGATCACCCATTTGCATCTATCTGATTTTGTTTAAATAATTGTTTTAATACATTTATTCATGAAAGATATTGAAACAAATTTGGATATATTGGATGATAACCACATTCAGTTTATTAGTACAATTACAGACTATTACTGTTTCATGCATGACTGACATATGCATCACATGAACTTTATTAATTTGTTTATTGTAAACTGTACACCTAAATGGATGGAAATGTCATGTGCAATTCAAATACATTCATCTTAATTCTTAGGCCTAAATGTTTTTGGAGTATATTGGTACCACATAAGAAATAAAAAGTCAGATGCAGGTTTAGAACATCATAAAAAGTGAGTAAATGATGTATTTTTTTATTTTTGGATGAATTACTGCTTTTAGCAAGAGAGAGTTCCCTGTGGAGTTTCGGTCAACTGCAAACCGCTTTAAAGTTTCCTTGGCAGAAGTGGCTCACTGTGATCCTGTAAACAAGTCATAAATCATCTCTGCCTTTAACTGTGATATTTCAAATAATTCCAAGACATTTACTTTGTATGTCATTGAAGTGGCTTTTTATTTCTTGTCTTCATTTCTGGCTTTCTCTTATGTTTAGCTGTGTTCGCCCGGGAAAGATCTTGTTTGTTGCGGCGTGCAACTAGTTTTTTCAGAGACTGTGCTGCACAGCCGTACGACAGATGTCCTAACAGATATCTTCAACACGCTTGAGCCAGGCAGTCGCCTCCACACCTAAAATTCACAACAATCATAACGCTTACCAAAGAAATTACCTGTGTCCTGGTCTAAAATGACTACCATCCCTTAGCACTGACTCCAATCATGATGAAGTGCTTTGGGAGGTAAGACATGCACAACATCAAAACCAGCGTCCTCAACACACTCCCGGGTCCGCCTCCAGTTTGCATACACACTGTCCAAACCTCTTACAGACGATGCACTTCCTCCACCTCCACCTGACTCTACCCACCTAGAAAATAAAGACTCCTATGTTCAGCTCTGACTTCAGCTCAGCATCTTCAACACAATAATCCCACAACAGCTCATTAATAAAAATCCAAACCTGCTGGGCCTTGAACACCCCTCTGTAATTAGATCCTGGACTTTCTAACTGAAGACCTCAGTAAGTCCCCTGTCGGCCACAACACTCTGAGCACTACCACAGTCGCGGGAATTCGTGGCCTAGTGGTTAGAGAGTTTGACTCTAACCCTAAGTTTGTGGGTTCAAGTCTTGGGTCGGCAATACTATACGACTGGAAAGCTCCTTTGAGCAAGGCAATCGAACCCCCAACTACTCCCCGGGCACCGCAGCATAAATGGCTGTGCTTACTGTGTGTGTGTGTTCTCTGCTGTGTGTGTGCATTCACAAATTCTGAGTATGGATCACAATACTTGGCTGTCACGCCACTACACTGAGCATAGGTGCCCCACAGCTGGGCTGTGTGCTCAGCCTGTTGCTCTTCATGCTGCTGACCCACGACTGCACTGCCAAGTTCAGCTCCAACCATTCCATTATCATCAAATTCCTGCGAATGACAAAAGCAAGTCTCCCCTCTCCAGCATCCTCACCACATTCTTTCTCAGGGGCCACCTGAGAGCCGCGTGCTGACAAGCTGCATCACTATGGGATCTATAGTGCACCAGACCACAAGACCTTCCAGCAGACAGTGAACACAGCTGCAAAGATCCCTCGCCGCCCCTCTCCCCTCCATCCTGAGACATTTTCCTCACACTATGCTCCAGCAGCCTGTTACAATATTGTAAAGGACCCCACCTATCCCTCCCACAGTCTCCTCCCAGCTCCTACCATCAGGAAGACGGTACCGCCCAGACAGCATGCAGTGTTGGCCCCACACCCAGCCCACAGTGTACCCACACTTCTTGCCCCACTATGTCCACACCCAGCTCACAGTGTACGCACACTTGCCCCACTGTGTCCACACTGTAGCTGTGTATGAGCAGTTCATTCATTCATTGGTTCTGAATTAATGAATCATGGCTCGCTGAATTCTAAAACAATGAACATTCCCTTGGCTAAACCCAAAGCTTTTTTAGCCCCTGAACTCATGCAGGTAAATCAAACTTCCCTGCAAGCTGAATGGGTCGTGGCCTGGTGCCAGCATGATGTCTTCCATATCAAATTGAGTATCTACAATTTTATTGTTAAATCAAACTTTAAATGTGTGTAATTCTGCATATGAATGTAACTTTGTTTCTCCTCCTACCTTTACCTGTCATTTTTGTATCTGTTTAACCGCCTTTGCTTTGACCTAACCACTCATACATAGGGAAATTACAGTAAAATGTGTATTATTCTGGAATTATCATCTTGCTGGAATATAACTGCTGAATTCTGACAACACCATAACTCACTCCGAGTGGGTGTCTCCCCAGAGACAAAGGAACTTTTTCCCGCTTCAGATCGTGGACGCTCATTGGTTGTTCATGCGCAAACAGAGGCGTGAACCCAGTCACTCCATATAAGAGACTGACACAGAACTTTCTCGCGGCACTTTTTTGTTTCGCACTTCGCCGAGAACGCCTCTGTCGCGATGGTCTCCTTAGGGAGCTTTCATCTCCGCTTTTTCTTTTCTTTTCTTTACTAAGTTTTATTCTTATATTCGCCTCTACCTACACGCAGGGAGACGAACTCTGAATTATTTCTTTGGTAACTCCACGCTCGTTGAACCTTTGAAACTTGCTAAGAGTCTGCTCGCCTCGAAGACACGAGAGAACACGCCCAGCTCTAAAAGAACGACGACGCACGCTCGTATTAGCAGGCACAAAGATACCCACATGCAAGTATTATTTTCTATAAAGATTTAAACGCTGCTTAAGGTTGTCTATTCCCTTTTCAAGGTGATCTGATTCCTTGTTGTCTTTCAAAAAAGGTTACTGTATGTGATTTTGCCATACTGCGCCGATCATTCTGCATGATTCTGCCTATCTCTCTCTCTCACCTTCTCTCTCGCCACCCTTTCACTCACTCACTCACTCACCTCTCTCTCTCTCTCTCTCTCATTTTGTTATTCGCTTTTGTATTGTATTTGTTTTTACTGTTTGTATTGTTATACGATATTTACTCTGTGTGAATCGTAGTTTGATGTATTATTAGTTCAATTATTAAAAGCCAATATATTCATGATTGCTTCTTGTCTAAAAATGCTCACATTACGAAGTCAATGAAATGTTTGATCTTAGCTACAAAGCTTATTTGTTACTTTTCAGTAACCTAAATTTTATAAGGACGGAGAATGGTTTCATGGCCAGAAACTATTTTTCCTGGAATTATAAGAAGTGATAACTTTATTGAAGTTGATAAGTTAATCTTACGGCCGCTTGTTGGACAAACCACTGGTTTGATTTGCATTAATTCCCAGTAAAAGATATCACGCTAATTGGTATGAAGAATGGAATATTGATATATTAATGAGTAAATTACAGTGCTTTGTAATGAGTTATTGATATATACAATTGACCTATTTTTCATCTTCAATAATTTTAATGTAACTGTTACATTGAGATATATATATTAATCATATTCCCTGATTAATTATTAAAATTCCCTATATATCATTTGAGCTAACGCTAACGCATTTCACCCAGTGCTGCTACAACACCCAGCCTCACAGTGTACACGACACTTCTGCCCCACTGTGTCCACACACCCAGCTCACAGTGTACGCACACTTCTGCCCCACTGTGTCCACACTCCAGCTCACAGTGTACGCACACTTGCCCCACTGTGTCCACACCCAGCTCACAGTGTACGACACTTGCCCCACTGTGTCCACACCCAGCTCACAGTGCACGCACACTTGCCCCACTGTGTCCACACCAGCTCACAGTGTACTCCACACCCCTGCCCCACTGTGTCCCACACTCCAGCCCACAGTGTACGACACTTGCCTCACTGTGTCCACACCAGCCCACAGTGCTTACGCACACACTCTTGCCCCTACTGTAACCACAACTAGCTCACAGTGTACGACACTTGTCCTGCAATCGCGGTCTACACCCAGCTCACAGTGCGCTACACTTGCCCCACTGTGTCCAGCTCCACTCCAGCCCACAGTGTGTACCCACACACTTGTCCCACACCGTGTCCACACCCAGCTTACAGTGCACCCACACACTTGCCCCACCATGTCCACACCCAGCCCACAGTGTACTCCACACCTCCCCCCCATTATGCCCATAGCCAGCCCACAGCCAGCCAGCCATCTCCACTGTGTTCACACAGCCCAAAGGCATGTTTGCTGGGAGGTTGAATAATGACAATTTTTTGCACAGCCGCCAAAAACAAACCGGTAAACAAATAACAAAAAAGTAAAAAATAAAATACTACTACTAATAATAATAATAATAAAATAGTGAGGGATATTTGAACTATCTGTTAATAAATCAAATAGGTGTCACAAAAGATGAATTTGACGATCCTGACTCGACATCTTCAAATGGATGCATCTTTAAGAGAAAGCCCTTTAATGTATTACATTATGAATTAGTTTTTGCTTTCACCTTTAATTATTCTTTCATTTTTTTAAGTAATACTTTAAAGCATTTTATAGATATGTTTATCATGTCTATATAGGCAAGTATTTGCTGAGATTTGGTTCTATTTTTGTGAAGCTCCTCCTGCTCAACCTGTGAGACGCAAAATGCGCATCCTGTTTGTTTTCTCCTGTTTTTTTTTGTTTTTTTTTTGTTTGCTTGAGCAAAAATATTTTTTATTTATTTATTTATTTATTTATTTATTTATGTTTTTTTTTTATTAAGGAGTGCACAAAAATAAAAAAGTAGTATCCCTTTGGCGTGCCCAAGTGATCGATAGCTGTACTCTACCTTAGTGAGCAAAACTGACAGCATATTTTTAAGTTACCACTGTTATTAAGAAGAGAGAGAGAGAGAGAGAGAGAGCACTGGAATTCAAGTTAAATTGATCAAATAATTGAATTTAACAAACATAGAATCGTTCCAAACCTATAACTTAAAATGAATAAAGAAACAAAAAGAAATATGACCACTTCTGCCATTTAAAAAACAAAACTGAAATATTGTGAATGGCTGGGTAACAGCAGCTGTGTGTGGGAAGAAAGAGAAAAGAAAAACAGGGGATCCAGTCGACTCGGGCAAGAATTTGATAAGCTGTAGTGGGACAAGGTCCGGGCCCATGATGGTCTATATAATTAAAGTTCTCCGGCTCCGGGCAGGCCTCAAACTGCCCAGGGCCATGTGCACCTGCATACCCTGCACTAATAACGCTTGCTGCCACTGGCTGAAGCCCAAGAGTAACTTTTGTAAGTAAATTGGACCAAATTTCTTGATGTATACAAAATTCTTGCTTAAAATAAACCACATTTTTCGGATGCACCAAAACCAACCTTAGAGGTTGTCCCCCTAAAAAATATGATTTAAAACCCGTTACTTCATCGTGATCTCGTTCCCTTATATATGGAACGACATTACATTAGCTAAGACGTGATATGGAACTCCTCCTCCCTTCTCCACTTTCGCTGAAATCTTATGGGCTGGATTCAGCCAGGCTGGGGGATTAGCTGGTCAATTGATCGCCAAGGCTACGTAAATACCGACACGTCACCGGCAGCATAAAATGCGGCTACAGGCCAAATTATCATTAGAATCACGACTGAACGCTAAAGACAGCCTGGATCAAACAGCAACCACGGGCGGCTAACGTAATGTCTCGCTCCCCGCCTCAGGAACCGAGGTTGATAGTAAACTACCAAGGGCGGAATCAGATAACCTCGGGCCAATAGAGCAGCATTTGGCGACAGTTCCTGAACTGGGTCAATTACACCTAATAGCATACAGCGAGACAAAGTTCCAGCCGGATTACCGGCCAGCTAAGAGTACCTCAGATCTGATACAGGGCGGAACTAGACCAATGAAACATCTGTTCGGGACTTAACAACAAAAATTTGCATATCTTCATGCAAATGAACATGAAGGCCGCACTCACTAGGGCAGACACAACACAAATGAGCACTCAAGCTACGAGAGTTAAACACAGAGTCGCATAAAAGCTTATGGTGACAACTGTATAATCTTATAAACCATAAACACAGAGTTAGCAGCTGCGGTAACTACTGTATAGCTGGTTATAACAGTCCGCCAGCCATCATATGAATGAAACTTAACTCACCGAAAGTACATTATGGACGCTTACAGAGGGTACATCCAGCTTGTAAAACCTGGCTTAATGTGTTCTGGGAAGACCAGCCAGCAGCAGCATATAAACTCTGGATAGACATACCTCTAGCTCCAGGCTTCCATGAGGGAAGTAAATTGCTCCCTGCCAGAACGAGCTTTGATGTTGAGGGACAATCTTCCCTGGCATTCGTAAGCCAAACGCACAGCATCCACAATCCAGTGAGAAAGTTCCTGTTTTGAAACACAAGCACGCCCCTATTACATCCACCAAAGCACACGCAATAGCTGGTCCGGGACTGACGAAAAGGCGCCGAAATGATCCACATATGTCCGCAAAGCCCTAACAGGGCAGACAAATGCTCTGAGCATCAGCTGCCACGCCGAGGCTGGCGCTGCTCAGCAGATAAGGCGGCAGGAAACAACCCAGCTCTGGAACGGTGTATTGAGTGACTTCGGTGAATGCAACCTGGCCTTACCGGAGTGCATATCAGCAGCCGCCAGGTCCAAACATATGCAATCGCCACTCACCGGTAAAAACGCTGTAAGTCTTCCACGCGCTTCACCGAAGCGGTATAGCAAGAAGCTGGGCCGCCTTCAGGGAAAGCTCTTTAAACCGCGAATCGGCTGGGCGCGGCCTCCGAACGGGTAGTATAGATAGTGCCCTCAAAATCCAGGAGCTAGATCCCACGCGCGGGCACGGAGGTGGGCTTGCCGATGGATACACCCTTCCTCAAGCCCCTGAGAAAACTGGGATAACTTGAACCTGCTTATCGATCGATTGCCCGGCCAACCGGGAAACGAAAAGCAGCAATAGTGGCCACATACACCTTCAGTGTGGATGGCAAACTCCCCGCAATCCAATCTGTGCCAGAAAGCGCAAAACATCCTACACGGAAACAGGTCCCTGGTCAATACCAATGTCCTGACACCATTTTGTGAAAACTCCCCACTTCAGAGCATAGAGGCGCCAGATGGCTAGCGCCACACCGTGAAGTGTGCTCAGTGACTCGTGAATGCAGAGCCGCCCCGCTTCATTTAGGGTCCCCGTGAGTGGCCACACATGGGGAAGGTTCCACAGCTCGGGCTGGTGCCATATCGTGCCATTCGCCTTGAGACAGCAGGTCCTTTTCTGAGGGGAATTTGCTTGCTATGGGGAGCCACCACTAACTCTCTCAGGTCCGCTGAACCAGGGCTGATTCGCCAGTTCGGGGCCATCGAGTATAACTGACGCTTCTCCTTCCTTCTGATTTTTGCACAACACCATAGGCAGAATCTTCACCGGAGGGAATGCGTGAAGCCTGGCTTCCGCCAACGCTGAGCGTCAGAGCATCTCCGAAGCGGGGAGTGATAGCCAGAAGAACGCTTCGACAGTGTGTGTTCTCGCCAGGCAACAAATCCACTCCCCGCCTCCCTAACTCTTATCCCAAATCATTTGAACTGATCCTTGGTGAAGCCTCCACTCTCCTTGAGGAATCCCGCGCTCGAAGCATGTCTGCTCCACGGTTCAGGATACCGGGATGTGCTGGCTCTATGGAGAGAGAGAAAGTGTCGGTCCGCTTCCACAACAGGAGACTCGCTGCCGTTTTTGAATAGAGCTCTGGGAAACACATCACGCCTCTGGCTGCATTTATGCACGAGACCATTGCGACGCGGTTATCGGTTCGGAATCAGTACATGTTGCCACTCCACTTCGACCGAAGGTTTAGTAGGGCTAAGGACGACCGCCTCCATTCCAAGCGGTTTATGTGCCACCTTCTCTGTGACTCCTGACCACAGGCCTGAGGCAGGAAACTTCCAGGCATACTAAGCCCCACTCCACCGTAGTCGACGCCATCCGGGCCGAGACCACACACGGTGCGCCAGGTCACTATACCCAGCGGAAACCTCCTGGCTGAATGATATCCTGGGGCTGCTCCACGGTCTCTGTAGAGTAAAGACGCGAACTGTGAGTGACCGTGAATGCGCTTTGTGGCTCTAAATATCACTACCGCGGAACCTGGCCTTCAGCCAAAACTGTAGCGGCCGCGATATGCAGCAGACCCAGATGGCTCACTGGAAGAAGCCACCGCCATCAGTCCTAAAAGTCCTTGAAATTCCCTCAGTGAAACCGGACTTGCCCGGGTCTGAAATGACGCAGAGCTCCATGAAATCACTTCTATGCGGCGCTTCTTGATCGATTCCGCCCCCGCGAGGCTAGAATCACTGGCTGAGGGTGGCTCGCTGCAGGGGCATTGTGTTGTGTTGGCACTCTCGCCTCGAGAGGCCATTATAATCATCATGGTTGTGGCTCTGCACTGCTCTGAGACAGGGCGAGTGACATGCAAGTAAGGTGCAAGAGGAAGAAAAAGCTCTTTTGTGGATCGGATTACATGTTTTTATTGTGTAACTCACACAAACAGTCGCATTTGGGAAACCTGACATAGCATTCGGCCGCATCGAGGGAACATGGGAAAACATGATGTTCTTGAACATGGCGCTTTAGGGGGCGGGCCCAGCGCCAGCCCCTCTTCCTCCTCCTCCAACGCCCGGCCAGGAAGACTCTGCTTGGTAGCCGGGATGGCGCTACTGGTTTCAAGGGCGCCGTGGCTCCTCCTCTGACCCTGATCGCTTCCTTCCAGGCCCTGACTAATGCTTGCTTTGTAATAAACGAAGGCCCGGGTTCAAGCGAGCCACGCGCGGCTGTCTAGCTGGTCCCTGAGCCTGGCAAGGCGCAGAAGAAGAGCTGGACCCTCGTGAGACGGTGACTGGAGTGAGCGACGGGCATTACGTAATTCATCGCTTCTTGGCGCTTCTATGCGCCTCGGAGAAACGCCCGTGATCGACGACCGGGCGGCCACCAAAGAGGCCGGATGGCGGACGCAGAAAACTCTCTAATTTGGACTCCACACTAAGTGAATCTAAGCAAACCATCTACAATATTCAGACTCCCGCTTTCATCCACTCCGCTCTCTCTCTCTCCGCCACTTCGCAAACTCCGGCGGAAAGTTCAGTGAATAGTCCATTTTACACTGGATGACAGGGGTGACTGGAAAGAGTCCATGTGTTAAGGGGGGGAACATCATTCTACAGCCGCCCCATTCACAGTGTGACTTTTGCCAACTTAAATTGTCTCTTTGCTAGTCAGGAGGGGGGCAGACAAATAATTTTGGTTACAGGTCGGGTGTAAGTCTTGTCTCTTTGGATCCGCATTTCTGCAAGAGATCTAATTCTTTTGGTCGGACCCAGGCAAGACCTGAACAATTCCTGCCTACGGGCCAAAGGCAAAGTGAACGAGGTAGTTGCTGGTCCACGATCATCATGACTGTGCCACCGATCTGCAAGTTAGCTTCTTCCGGTTTTCCATTTTGTCTGATCTGAGATTGGGGTAAGTAGTGCCGGATAAAGTGTTTTTCCAAAGTGGTCAGCCAAGACCTGGCTATGTCTCCATCTCCTACGGCTTAGGAGCTCAGTGTCCTGATATCCCACTTGGCGGTAATGAGGCATCCCGCCGCCCCATCAGCAAGATGTTAGGAGTCACTGGATCTGGATCGGCAATGTCCGAAGAGGTATAGCCAATGGGCTTGGAGTTGAGGATGCTCTCTATCTCTATGAAGATGGTTCTCAGTACTTCTTCTGTAACCGCCTGGGCTTCCATGGTACTTGAAGTGCAGCCTTTAGGGGAGCCGTGATTTCTCTCCCAACATCCACCGGCGTGGTGCACTGCATGGATTGAAGATGAATCTGTTCTGTTGGCTGGCGAGCTGGGTTTGGAGATCAGGGTGAAGGGAACTGGAATGACTTCCTTAGTTCTCTTTCTCCTCCTTTTTAAAGTTGCGTACCCTGGTCTGCTAGGGGAGCTCAAAGTGTTTACCACGCCTTGAAATGAATCACTGTGAAAGCCATCAAGAAGGAATCTGTGTCCATACTGGTGAGAATGTCAATGTGAACTGCACGTGAAGTCATGCATTTAAAGATGATTCCCATCTTTTCTCGTAGTCCCACGTCCCACCTTTTATGGTGTAAGGTCCAAAGCAATCCACACCTGTAGAGTAGAAGACAGCGGTTGATGGATCCTAGCCTAGAAGGTGGAAGGTCTGCCATTCCTTGGGGGGATGTGGTTGTCCCCGCCATCTCTGACACTCTAGGCACTGTCGTGAGGTGGTTTCGACTGTGGCTCTTCCCCGTGATCACCCAGTATTTCCTCCGATGTCTCGGGAGAACACCCTATCTGGCCCTGGGTGAGGCAGTTGATTGTCATAGTCCTTGATTATCAGTTTGGTGAGAGGGTGACGCCATTCGAGGACAAGGGCATGTACATCATCATCTTCCAGTTGGCTGCTTTGACGGAGCCGACCCCCAACTCGTACATGAGTTTGGCATCCTCATCAAATCTCCAGGAGCTGGGCACAGTAAGCCGCTATTTCATGGCAAGGGTTTACCTGCTCTAAGGCAGGACAGTTCCTCTGGAAATGACTCGTCACTGGCTTTGACTGCAAGGACCGCAAGTTCTTGCCTCTTTGTAATCGGGCTCAAGTGTTGATATTAGTGGCCGCCCTATTGACTTGTTGGATGTAAGCCTTAGCAACTCTGGAAATGTATCATACTTCTGTGGATCAGGAATGGGTGGGAGGATGTTGATAGACCACAGAGCTAATCGGCTTTCTCTCAGTTCACCGCCTTGATAAATGGTCATTTACGGCAGCCGCCTCTGGCCAGTGGTCAGTTGTTTCTCTGAGAAATTTGGGCCCTTTGTTCCCATCTGCTTCCTGGTTTATTTCACAGAGATTTTCCCTTGGTGATGTCATCTATGGATTCTCCTTTGATGGCACATACTTCCGCTTTATCAGACTCCTCTGTGGAGTTCCTGGATTTCTGCGCCACTCTAGTGCCTACAAACACTTTAAAACCGACAGGAGGGTGATAGCAACCAGTTTAGGACAGTTGTAGGAGTCAGACCACAGGGTGACCACTGTGGATGCAAAGTCAGTTCTGTCTTCTTGTGAATCTTATGAAGCTACGCCAGTCACTGCTGCACATAACCCAACCGTGGAATGGTTTGCTGTTTTTTTCGGGCTACCTGAGATCTAGCAGCTGCAAAGGCTACTTCCACTTTAACTTCAGGGCTTTCTAGTTCGTAGTAGGCTTATAGAACCATAGGCTTGCTCTGGAAGCATCACAGAAAAAATATGGATCTGCCTGGTGCTAGTAGGGTAATCTAGTTCTTTGCTACAGTAACATATTGGCCATGCAATGTGCTTTAGATCATCCAGCCTACCCACCCAAGCTTTCCACAAGTTCAGCAGATCCTAAGGCAGTCTGGTATCGTCCCACTTCTTTCTTGTCCCATAACCTCTGTACAATCACTTTGGCCCGTGGTTGTGAATGGGCGCAATATAGCCAATGGGGTCATACTGGCTAGCGAGGGTGTGGTATATACCCGGGCATAGTTGAAAGTGGGTGGTTTATCCAACGCTGCTTATAGGAGAGAGTGTCCGGCGAGCAATGCCAATGTAGCCCGAGGGCTGACTCTGTACATCTTGATGGCCTTCGCTGAGCCATCTGATATTACTGTGGGATCGAAAGCATCAGCTGGCAGGTGACTGATGACTGATGGATCATTGCTCGCTTCCCACTGTCTCAAGTCAAAGCCTCCTGAACTTAAGAGGTTGCTGAGTCTGTCAACAAAATCTTTTGCTGTTTCACTTGAGGTGAAACTCTGAAGGCAGTTGTCAACGTAGAAAAGTTTTTCTCTATTGAGAACCTTGTGCCTTCCCCACTAACTGTTATCCAGGACGTAAGCTTCTGCAGAGCCAATGATGCACAGCAAAAAGCCTACATGTGGTTCCGGGGGGCAGAACTTGCCATTCATACACGCCTGGTGCCATCTCTCTGAAGATCTCTCCAAATGAATCTCAGTGGTGGTTTGTCTTCAGGTAAAAGGCGTACACTGCTGGAACATCCCACCGAATGTCACTACTAATGGCGATGGAATGCGCTCGAAAACGCAGGAGAACTGCCAGCAGAGAAGGACTGAGTGGTGGACCTGGGAGCAAGTATTCGTTCAGGTTGTAACCTTGGTAAACAAATGAACAGTTGAAGACGACCCTTTCTTTCCATTGTGTTCCACCAGATGATGTGGGATGTACCAACTCTCTCTGGAACTGTCCACCTGTTCAGGATGGAGTTTTGTGATGTAGCCAGCTTGCTGTAACCTGGCTATCTCCCTCTTGGTAGACTGCAGCTTGTTCAGGATTCTTGTTGAGCCGATTCTCTATTCCCCTTAATTGTGGCAGGACAGCTTCTTTGGGTGCATGTAGACATGGCATATTTTTGGTGCATTAGAAGAAGGGAAGTAGCATAGCGCTGGATTCCATTAACATCCACTCAAACTGTTTTTGTCTTGGAGAAGTTGGATGCACTCTTGGTCTTGCCTTGACCTTTGTCAGTACCTTTCTCGTTCTGATATGGAAGAATGTCCATTTTCCACAGTTTCTCCACATTCACATAAAGGAGTCATCACTAGGCCGTAAGCTGGTGAAGAGACATTGCTGTGTGGGAAAGCCTGCTGGATATTTCCTGCGCTGGGCCTTGTAGTGTCCAGCCTAGATGTGTTCTCACAGCAGCAGGGCCACCAGGAGGACCAAGTCTAACTGGTTCGGATCGGCGTGATGAGGTGAGGGCAGTCAGAGCCAATGAGAACCACTGGTTTCACTTTGTGAAGGTGCTGCAGTGGCAGGCCCGCAAGATGCTTGTACCTTTTCTGGAGTACCTTGACTGGATGTGTGTGTTCTGCTAAGCCCAGGCTGTTGGCTGTGAAGGCACTCCGTATCCTGGAAGGGCTTCCTTGGGTACGCTTACTGAAGACACAGTGGAAGGTCACAGCCGCCCGTGGAATCGATCTGGGTGTCTTGCCTGACTGGACGACAACGGGCACTTCCTTCTCGGGTTGAGACATCTCTGTAACAATTCACCTCCGGCTCGAAGAACCATGAAAACTCTTCTTATTAATCTACATTTTTGCCCAGTCAGAACAATGATGTCTCACTCAAATAATCCAAATTGTCTTTATTAGATGAGCATAGATGTGTGGTTGTTGTGATGCACGCACACGCACACAAGCGATAATTTGGACTAATACTTATGAATCTACAAACTATCTACAATATTCAGACAGTTTGCCTTCCCCGTGTTTTCATCCACCTGCTCTCGCCTATAAGTCGCTTCGCTTAACTCCGATGGAAAGTTCAGGAATAGTCCATTTTACACTGGATGACAGGGGTGACTGGAAGAGTCCATGTGTTAAGGGGAACACATTCTACAATAATGTTGGATCAAATAAATGCAGGCTATATACTGGTAGGCTATATAGATTACAGAAATGTTATATTGTAATGTTATATATATCAAAATATCACACACATACTGGTGTTGGACCACGATGTATATTGCCCGCCCATCGCTTTCTGCAGTGAATGTTTTCTCACTGTCTGGTATTATTTGCACTGAATGTTTTTTTCACCTTCTTGTATTGTTTTGCACTGAATGTTTTTTTACCGCCTTGTATTGTTTTGCACCCAAATGCTCAAACACATGCACTTTATGCAGGGTTTTTTGTTTCTGCACTCTTGTGTAGGCCTACTCCATTTTTTTTTTTATTTTTTTATGGGTTTTTTTTTTTTTTTTTTTTTTTTTTTTGCAAAATGAACATGAGACTAAATATATTCTCATTATAGCAGCCTACCGTCAAAAATGGAATTCACTATATGCTACACGATGTCACATTTGTTATTGATCAAAATGAATGTAAATAATCAGATGGTATATTCTTGGTTAATACAAATGTGAGATTGTGTAGCTAAGCATTTTCAGGTATTGCAAAATTAAAGGTTCATATACGTCCTATCAAAATCCATTATGTGACATTCGTTAACTGCATTGATCAAATGAATACCTAAATAACTCAGATTATTCATTTTTAGCATTTCAGGTAGGCTATTGTTATTAAAGGTTGTAAAATACATGCCAAATCACCTTCGTATTAAATCTAACAAAAGAACATTCGCTACTAAACTTCAGGTGGGTGTGACTCCAAAGACCTCAGGATCCAGCTCCCAAACCATATGGTTCTGCCTTACTTTCGACCTGAAACAGGTGCCTGGATCGTGCGTCCTGATGGTGCAACGGAGATGCAGCCGGATATATCTTGTTTAAATAGGAAGGTTAAAGTTAATCTGCCGACATGTCAGCATTGTTTGTGAACATGTGTCACAGTAGACGGGATCGTTTTGTTTAATTTGGTTATATTTGAAGATGCAGCTATCAAACTGTTGTTTTGTTGTTAATACTCTCGCTGATGATCGCTGATGGTGCGTATCTCTCTCTCTCTCTCGTTTATTACATTATTGCGTTACATTATCACCGCATTTTGAAGCTTTTATAATGCAATACAAAAATGTATTTAAAAAAAGAGAAAACGTCAATATTAGCTGGATTGTCGTCAACAGAAAGGTTTTACTTGTTTGCTGAATACATCATCGTTTTCACACTAGATACGCCCGTGAACCTTTCAGACCTGGAACATACTCGCCTGTGAGCCTACTGACAAACTATTTCAGAGCTTGTTATTATTTTCAAGGGATCGATCGCTGTGTGACATTTATGAGATAAAAGAGAGTAGAGTAGATGTCTCCTTATGCTTTCTTGAATCAGTTCCTCACTTTCTACTACTTTGGTGTCAAACACGTGCGCATATTTGCATCGCCCATGGAATTATACTAAGTACACATTATTATAGGCTAAATTGATCGTAAACTGACAGTGGTCTGGGCTTATGCTTTCTTATATTAATGGCTATCGTTTACACATCTGAAGGTAGATATGTAGGCTACTGTTTTCCTCTTTCTTTAATCCAATGCTGGTCACAACTTTGATTACGCCATATTTAAATCTATACAAATTTAAATTGCCAGTCCAAGCTGGCCACCACTTCACTGAGAGTTGCTTATATAAAGGCTTCATAGCTTTAAATGACTAACATTGGCTATTTACAGAGAAATATTGCGCAGATGGTATATGAAATGGGAAGTTAATGCAGTTCCTCCTTGGAACAAAGCCAAAACATCTCATAATGCACACTCATAAAGCTGGAGGATGTCCAGAGTGAGTAGAGAGATCATTTGTACCCAATTTGACTTTTGTGTGCCTGATATTTCCATATCGAGGTCTGTGTTGTATTATGATATTGCTCTCACACCGCGCCACATCCTGGATTTACCTAGCTTGACTGTTTTTTTTGTTTGCCGGTTTGTGTGTTTTTTTCTAAAATAAAGAGAGAAAAGTGAGTGAAAATCTATTAGTTTTATAAGCAGACACTTTGCTGGTAGAAATAAGGAAATAGGGGTCAAAGAAACACAGTTTAATTCTATGAGGATAGATAAACTATAGAGCTTGTGGAAATAGGAAAATGCACCAACAGATACTGCTAGGTTTGTATTTGTTGATACTTTAAACTTATAACATAAGAAGCTTTTATTTCCAAAAACAGCAACTGGGTGGCGCTGTAGGGGTATCTCACAAGACACTCCATATGGTTAAAATTGCCAAAAGCCTTTATCGACCTGGGCTACAAGTCAGTAAAAAGTTAGTGCGGCTTGCGAAAACATGTCTATGGCTTGACATAGCATCTTTCAAGATATTATGTGTTCTGAAGATGTCAAAGCTGAAATACACCGATTAACCCATTTAATCTTTTTTAATCACTTGAAACCGAGTTCATTAAAGGCATTTTACAGATTCATTCTTTAAATGTTTCCAAATACTTTATTTAATCTAGTTTTCTTTTTATTTTCTTCAGGGTTAATTGTGCTTACGGTCCCTCTGGTCCACTGGCTGTTCCTCTGGGATCTTCAGTGGCTTTTGCCCTGCTGCGCTGATGAACTCTCTTACTAATGGAGGGTCTGGAGGTAAGAATGGAGAGAAAATTGGACTCCAGAGCATCTGGTTCATCTGTATCAAGACAGTGAGAGTCGAAAGCAAGAGTCCCAGCAGCAGGATTTATCATGATAGGAGCTCTATTTCTTTACTTCGATCAAGATTCAAATAAGGAAACTACTCCCTTCCGATCTGGGACAATCTGACAGCTAAAGATGAAGGGGTTTATAGATGTACAGTTTACAGTCAACAGGATTCTGGAGAGACTGGTGGTTCAAATAAAAAGGCGTTGAGTAGTATGAACTTCAAAGTGGATCTGTTTCAGCTGGAGCTTCATGCTATGGGTACTAAACTGTTAAGCTGTATCTTTATTCTTTCAGGCGTTTGCTAGTATCAGGATCGAGTAAGCTCCATATCTGCGTCTGTGTGGGTGAGGATAACCACTCCTGAACTGCTCTGTAGACTCTCACATCACACCTGAACACATTGAAGAGGTTTCATGGAGGAAAACAGATAAGCGGGCATATTCTGGTTCTGTTCTCAAAACAAAGACTTTTCAGATTATCAGATGGCGATACAGAGGAAGAGTTGAGTTCTTCACTGTGAAAACCCAAAAAAGGAAACTTTTTTCAGACTGAAGAGTGTAGAGCTGAGGATAAAGGGTTTACTGTGTAAAGTGTTTGCTGGAAGACTTTCAATAATGCAACTGGGAACTGGAACTGGGTGAGTCAAGAATACTAACAATATAACCATAAAAATATAAAAACACAATTCAGCCTAAAGTATCTCTAACACTGTGAACATGAGCATGTGCAAAAATATAATATACAGAGGCTAAAGCAATAATATAGTTTTTTAATTGACCTTTGTCATTTTGCATTTACAGTTTTAAACAGGAAAATAATGTTTCAGTAATGCAAATATAATTCAATTCTGCTGTAAAGCGCTTTCGAAAAGGAGGGCAATAGTAAACAATACATTTTTCAGTTAAATTCAGTTTACTGTTGATTCAGTTTGGTTTAATAACTGTGTAAAGTTAATCAGTTATGAAATGCGTTTTAATTAATCTACTCTAAAGCAACTGTGGAGAAGAAATATCATCATCAGCTCAGTTCAATTCAGTTTCTCTTCCAGTAGTGTCTGTGCAATTAATATCAATAATATTGCCAGGGCCAGTTCTCCTCTCAGGGCGCGGCCCCGAATAATTTGCTATTATCCTTTGAAAACGCTAAAATTTGACAAATGTTGAGTATTTTGAATCCTAGATATTGTTAGTCATTTAACACTTCTATATAAAATTAGTTTAGTTTGTGAACAGTAAAGTTTAGCACCTTCGATTTGATCCATCAGTCATTTTTACAGCCCTGTTGTTTATCAACCTAACAACATAACTAAGTAATGGATTGCAGTAGGTAGGTTATATCTAATTTTTATGTTCCCCTCAATATCTATGGTGGATTTACAGCTCTGACATTCAGTAACTGATGTCTGTGTTTTCAAGGGTTCTCTACATTACATAATAATGATGATTCTCTGTATTACTGCATCTGGATCTGCACTGCTGCTCTTCTGTTTGATCTACTGTAGATCACATAATAATAGCATGTATAACTGGTATAAAAAGGTATGTATATTCATCATCATCATCATCATCATAATCATAATGGTATAAATTGAAACTATTTCATCTTTTTACTTTGTTACCTGATTTTTAGGACATTTTTGTTGTGTAGAATGAAAATTTTAACCAAACTGAATAGAAATCATCCAGCTTATTATTGCTATTTGCTCAGGGAACCAAATTATATTATATTATATTTATATATATATATATATATATATATATATATATATATATATATATATATATATATATATATATGTGTGTAATGTGTGTGTGTGTGTGTGTGTGTGTGTGTGTGTAAAACATATATTTGCAACTTAATAATACTTTCTTAGTGAATTTTAACCACAAAGAGAGCATATTTGATGCAGGACATGACAAAAGAACTCTTGCCACATCTAAACAGCAAAACCGCGTGACCAGTTACTAAATTAGAAACAAATCACAGACTGACAAGGAGAAACAGAATGAAAAACCTGTGTTGTGTGAATACTTTGCTTTTTGTAATCATATTTGGGTTTTGCTGTGTTTGCTTTTTAATTTAAAGATGCAGAAGATTTTCTATCAATGTTAAGAGTGAGCATATAGCATTTATGAATTAATTTATAAAACAATAGAAACCTATGGAATGACTCCATTTAGCCAACAAAACCTATATGTTTGTGCTGTACTTTATACTTTGCATCTCTCCATTGTATTCTCACTCTGTGCAGTTACATTCAGGTCAATAGGCCTATATGCTATTAACACTCTATAGTGACATATTCATGTTATGCTAATGGTGGTGGAGTGCTGCACTTTATTTTAGTTAGAAACACATTCTCAATGTAGATAGTGTAGTCACATTGGCTCATATAATGTGACTGTTTGGAGTTCTTCTGTATTTTCTCTCAGACACAGTTTTCGTCTTCAGATGTTTCTAGTTTTCTGTCAAATATTTTGATGTTTCTTGCTTTTTGTCCTCTGGGGTGTTTCTGAGGGGTGAGTGTTTCAATACTGGTTATGTTTAACTATTGTTACCATTTATCAATGTATTATAATATATCATTCAAATATTTCTTTATTACAGTAGTTACTAATATCTGGTTTTGTTTCAGGGACTCTGTTTGAATGCTTCTCTTGTTGTTCTCTTTATTTTCTGGGGCCTCTCATATTTGCTCTGGGCAGCGCCCGTATGTATGATTTCACAGGTATGATTAATTAGATTAATCAAAATAGTTGAATAAATGTTCCTTAAAAATATGTTCAATATTTATTGCCATTTGTGTTTCTGTGTGTTGGTGTCGTGTATTATACTGTGGTTTTAATCTAATCTTAAAATGTTTTTACAGGCAACAATACAAAACATGGATTGTGAAATATAGTTTTTAGAGCAGAATACATTGTTTTTCTCAGCTGTATTTTATTCAAGGTAAATTGTTATGGGCATATTTAAGATTTTCTTATGTGTTCAGTGTTGAATCTCTCACATTTGATGCATTTATCATCACTTTATAAACTACACCAGCCAGATTATAAGAAACCACCTGCATTTAATTGTGCTTAAAACCTTAGACATTACAGAGTTTTCAAAGTAAATAATTTATTTAACTAACATGTATTGTGTTTGTAATTTTCACAAATTGTATTTATATTTGCTTGTTTTTACTGTGTGAAGTGAAATTATTTATTTATTTGTTTTTCTTCCAAGTTCTGTTTAATTCTGCCTGGGACAAAAGTGGTAGTTATACAGGATTTGGGGAGTATCGATGATACCAGTCCCTCTTTCTTGATAGTGTTACTGCTAAACCTCTTCTATATTATTTACTGTAAGTATTTTTTTTTTTATAATTCTTTGTTTCAATTACCACTGACTTGTATTTGTGAAATAATCTTTCATCAAATTATATTTCTAGGTTTAATTTAGGTGTTTCAGGCTGTGAAATTATATTTTTGGGAGGGGTGATATATATGTCACACTTAAGGTCAGAATGAAGATTCAAAAATTAGGGTCAAACAAAATGAGAGTTAGTGACTCGCTGGAAACAATTTCAGACAAATAAATAGTGAACAGGGGAGGAACTTAAATACATGGTGATGAAGAACTAATATCGAACAGCTGTGATGACTGAATTCCTATAAAACAGTAGAAATTTGGCAGGAAACTAAGATAAACAAAAAAAAGGAAACTGACTGAGAACAAATGAAAGTCCATGAAACTGAAACCAAAGAGACTAGATTCAAACATGACTGTGACAATGTGATCAGTGTTGAATCTTTATAGGATATGTAAATCTCTAAATATCTGTTTAAAAGAAAAATCCTTTATTATTGAATTTGTTTAGATCTCTCACAGAATCTATTAACAAATATCAAGTATCAGATATAACCAGATATAACTTGTGCTCTGAAGAAATTCCCTAAGCATGCTTAAATATTTGAGCAGAGACTATAGAATATTGCTCTAACAAGAGCTAAAACTAGAAAACACAAATTAGTGTAATAAGTTTAGTCTTGGCATTAATTTAAAACTAAGTCAAACATTGGATCCAAATTTTATGTATTTATTTATTTATTTATTTATTTTTATTTTTTTTTTTGACAGTGTTGGCTAAGTTCATTGTAGATTAAGTGAACAGATGCTTAATAGATTTGGTGTTTTGGTTGGTACAAGCTTTAATATTCTACCTGCATTTCAATTCATCCTTCTTGTTCTTCACCTTTGGATCTAAGTAGAGGAGTGTAGAATTCACCTTTTATGAACTATTCAGATTCATTTCATTTAAAGTAACAGTAAAAAAGAAGAACTGCAAATTCATATTTAAAATAAAACTTTCAAAATGCAGCTGTGGTATTTGAGTTGATATTTTTTTGCTGTGAAGCAGTCTCTGAAGATTGCAATCTTCTATTCAGTACTTAAAAAAAAAAAAACATCAATATAATGAATTAATTGAATAATCAGTTTGTAGCTAATAGTAAGTAGAAGTTTTTTGTTTGTTTGTTTACAGCAAAACCAGTTCAAGTTACAGTCAAAATTAAATCTATCCACTGTAAATATGAGTGGTAGAAATGCGAATCACTTAAAAGGCATTTAAAAGTGGGAATTTTATTTATTTATTTAACATCTGTTGATGTAAATATCAGTTCAGCCGGTGTCTATAATAATTAAATCTCTTCTCTTGTTTAGGACTCCTTATTGTTACAGTTTTACCAGTTTTACTAACGACAAGATGAATGGGATATACGTGTGGGGAAAGATGGGCTGTAGGAAGTATATGAATTATAATCTGATCTCTGAAAAAAAAGGTTCAAAAGTTTTTTAAGCATCACTGGGTACATAAACATTGAGGCTGCCAGCCCAAGGACAGCTTTTAATTAATTTTATTGTTTCCTGAGTTTGTATAAACACATAAATAAATTATGAAATCATAATATGATGAATATATTGAGGCTCATGCCGCTCATGTTTCTGTTAATATCATGAATTAATAATTTATTATTTTAAGTTTTTTCAATCATTAGACATGGTCATCTGTGATCACTTGTTGACTTTGTGATATAATATGTTTGTTCAATTTGCTGACCCTGATTTCAAAGGGATCTTACATTTCACATTAAGTAATTTTTAGAGTACAGATACATACTTTATTATTATGATTATACAAATGGCCCACCAGGTTGGCTGTGATCATGAGAATAGTGTGGTTAAGTCTCATGATGTGGTCAATACTGGAATGGTCTGTTTCTACATAATAGCTCTGGGAAAATGAAAAAGGTATGACAATTTTTTGTAGAATTTAAAATTTGAAACTGATGTTCCTTTATTACATGTATGTTAAAATTATTTTAAAAGCAATTGTTTGTCAATTTGTTGTGATAAAAGCTGATATTTTTTGTTGCTGTTCAGATTGTATTGGATGGGTCCTGTATGAGAGTTGGTTTTTTCTCCAGTACTCTGGGCGGTGATCAGCTTCACCGCGGCTCGTTTGATTTTGGTACTGTACAGTTTTGATCCAGCTAGTTTTCATTATCTTCTCTGTCATTGTGATGTTTCTGCCGTCAGCTCTAGTTTATTATGTAGTTCGTTATTTTTCCGGCCCTTTAGAGATGTTGACAAAATAAAGAGCCTGGGAAATAGTGTATATGTACTTTTTTACCTATATCTGTATAGTGGCTGTTTATATGAACTCATTTTCTCGAAATGATGATGACTCAAACTATGTATTATCTGATATTTCAAATTGTACCGTGCTGTCCTGTGTATGTGTTTGGATCGGTTATTGCTGTTGTACTGAACTCTGTTACACTGATGACTGAACTGATACTAAAAACAGGTGAAATTAGACAAACCATATTAACATCAGTGCAATCTGTCTATCAGATCAGTGTATATATCTCATGTTGTCTATATTGCATGCATATTATATGCTGACGGTGGAAAGTAACGAATTACATTTACTACGCGTTACTGTAATTAGTAGCTTTTTGTGTACTTCTACTTTTTAAAGTAATTTTAAAATCTGTAATTTTACTTTTACTTAAGTATATTTTGTTTTGAAGTATTGTACTTCGCTACATTTTAAAACACATTAGTTACGAGTAAAAAAAAAAAAATCGCTCCTGGAAACTACTAGTAAATAATGGGCAGAGGCAAGCTGGCGCTAAAATCACAAGAAAGATGCAGACGGACAAAACAGGCGTTAGTGGTTGCGACCGCTGAAGCAAACAGTCATATTCTGAAGTTGAACTCAGAAGGAAATGAAGTGAACCCGGGCCCATAGTATGCTCTGGTATGCAGTGTAAGCTGTGCTTACCTAAGGGAGATAAAACTAGCGAGCTTATAAAAGAATCTCGACATCAAGCCTTCCGCAAAGCATGTAGGTAAAGCTAAATAACTGCATCGTTGCATTTGGGCTTAAATGAGGCTGACGTTTTTAGCAAAGTTTTTGCCTGATGTAAAAAGACTGGTGCAGAGTCTGCGATATATATCGTCTGCGTTAATATCATTGTTGTTTTTTTTTAACAGTAATGCGCGCATTTATAGTGCGTTCTTTCCACTGTGTGATTCAGTCTTGTAAAATGCATTTAGAATGATCTAAAATTATGAAGATATAGAGGGGCAGAAAATTTTACATATATCATTTCATATAGTAAATCAAAAATCCGCAAAAGAATGCCGTCTTTTCACTCAAAATCATCATGATTTTATATATATATATATATATATATATATATATATATATATATATATATATATATATATAATATATATATATATGTATATATATTTTTTTTACAAGCGGGTAAGTAAACAAGTTAATTGAGACTTGCGTTTTGAGCTTTTCATATTGCTATATTTTTGCTAGCTATTTTTTACAACAAAGAATAATTCCCAGGCACGACCACCAAAAGCTACAGGTTTGCGTATATGAGCAATATGAAGCAGTGTTTCGTTTTCTGAATGAATCAACTGTTTGAAATGGTTTAGTTCAATCGCGGTGGCTCACTTATTAGCAGATGACTTGCTGATTTATACTGGCCGTTTAAATTTTCACGGCAGAGTATCCGTTTACAGTTTTTTTTTTTATAGTTTGTTTTACTTATCCATTTCAAAATGGGTATTCAACATTTTATGTATCTTGTATATCAAAGGAAACATTAATTCATTTATATGCAGGTTAAATGCATTCTTGTCCCTACTTCAAACAGTGTGTGAATACATCTAAATGCCGCTTCCAATGGAAGCTTTTGCATATCCTCTGCATTGAAAGATGAGTTTGTTGATACTGATTTTGCCTGTGTGCCAGCCCAAATCATCTTAATTATTCTTAACAGTTGTACCGTTAAAGAAAACAACATTGTTTGAAGTTAATGGGGCCTATCCAGGGGTGTCAAACTCCAGTTCCTGGAGAGTCCGTAGCCCTGCAGGTTAGTTGGTTAAACCTGCACACTTTTACATATCATGTAGTTTTTCCATCGATAAGCCTAAGTGATTCAGTGGTAGGATTGGGATCAGGTTTGGTATTAGGGTTGCATGTCTAGAGCTGTACCAGGGACTATAGCCCTCAGGAACTGAGTCCCAGCACCCATGGTCTACATTATACACCACTTGCTGTTAAAATATAACTAAGTAATTTTTTTACTCACCGTATGCGTTTTTAAGCAGAGCTGCACTTTACTTGAGTAGATTTTTGGACTGGTACTTTTACTGGCGCTTGAAATGGAAATTTATGGAACTATCTATTGATACTTTTACTTGAGTAGAATATTTTTTGTACTCTTTTCACCTCTGTGCTGACAATAATTTTATTCTTAACTTTGGCAGTAAGACATATCTCAAAAGCTCATCAGCCAAGATTTACTCTGATCAATTCTTCTTCGGATCTGATTTTGATTATATAAAAATACTTTACCATACATACCCATATTTTGCGCACTTCACAAAACATGAATATTACAAATTAGTATGTTGTGAGCAGGCGTGCTGATAATATTTAAATACAGTGTAATATTGTATTTATTTCCTCGAGTTGGCCGGTGATACGTGCGGGTGGGATCTCAAGGAATGCGTCGTCTTTTTCCTCAGAAGGCCTCTTTGCTTGTATCGTCTGAGGTTTAAAAGTGTTTGAGGCGCCGTGATTACAAACTGAACTTTGGACTAAAACAGTCAGATCAATTAATTTTACACCCACTTCTGTTGATCTGTTTTGGCATCTCTCAGCACTTTCAAAGGATCTTCATTTAGAAATATAAATACAAAACAGTCTGCCTGTCCTAGAAACACTTACAGTTTGCACTTCAAAAGGAATTTACTGGTTTTGTGTTTCTAATGATGAATCATGAACTGTATTTTATTTTATATCATGTGTTTGAGGCTGGTAGCTGCATCTCAATTTTCATGAATATGAAAGATTCAAGCAGATCAGAGAATAGCATTTATCATGTTACTCTGACAATCTACTATTTCCAATCGCAGCCAACTCTCTGAAGATTTAATGACGATCAATATGACTGGTGCTAATGTGTTGTTGGTCTTGAGACGGAACAGATCTGCTAAAATAACAACAGAATTTCTGCTTCTGTTGCGGTTGTGGCTGCCGGTGTGGATTATTGCTGCTTAACGCCAAGGCGGTGCAGAAACTTTACTACTGCCAGTGGTACATGGGTGATAGCGGTTCATTCAGTCCCGGGACATACTGCCGCAGCACAAGTAACATATAAAATAACCCATAGCATGTATCTAACGCAGGTGGAGCTAGAGGACCAGTGGAGGGTTTTCAGAGGAAAACTCTGAAAGCGCTGCAAGGGAATTTCCTATTGAATGCTATCTAGCCCATATAAATGCAAGTCGGTAAGCTCATTGGCTGCATATGCAGCATGATTGAATCAACAGTGCCAAGTTGTTTGAAGGGGGTCATATGGTGCTGCTAAAAGAAGTGAGTATTATTTTGTGTATTTAGGTGCGGTAGAATGTGTTTATCATGCGGTTTAAAGGTGAAAAAAAAAAACATTATTTTTCCACATACTGTGTATGTTATTGTTTCTCCTCTATGCCCGCCTACACAGGCGCATTGATTTTTCAAATCTCATCGCTATGAAAAGCGAGTGTGCTGTGACTATTCGGCCCGTATCCCGGGCGTTTGCGGTTAGCCCGGGGCAATCAAGCATGTGATGCGAATGCGCCGCTCTCTTAACATATTGTGATGCCTTGTATCCGGCCCGGATGATGGAGACATAAACACTCGAAACCACGGTATAAACGCGTGATATAAACTTATGATTTCTGAATTACGGTGTCATAGCCGTTTGGAAGGCCAGAAGCAGTGATTTGCCAAAAACTCCTGGGTGAGCGGCATCCGCGACGGCTTGAGTGAGTGCCAATGGGGCCTAAGGTGAGCTGGCGGTCTAGAGCGGGGCCGTGGCGACCGCAGGTGAGCAACGGCGAACTCCTAGGAGGTGAAAACCGGTGATACCGATGGGAACCAGCGGCTGGCAGTGAGCAGAGTGCCCCGAAGGTAGAGGCATGGTGGCAGATTCTCGAGTAGCTTATCTTGTGTGTCGGCAGCCACGTATGGCGGAGCCCTGCAGGCTGGACTCCTCTTAGTTACCGCGGTGTGAGAAGCCGATTTAGCGTCCCACAGTGCAAGAATTAATGTATTTCCTCAGACCAGCACAGATCAGCCTCAGGCGCCAGCCAGGCCGGATATTGTCATCTTTTGGTAGGCCGAACAAAGTGGATTCGGCGCGTTGAAAGTGCATCACATCTGAAAAAATACAAGCGCGTGGCGGCAACAACAATGCTGCAACAGAGGCCAAAGGGTGGCCTTCTTTCTTTGCATGAACGCCTAAGGTAGATTGGCACAAATCTTCACGCATACTGGCGTGATAGATGTAGGCGGTGATACAAACGAGGCAACCATTCAGGAGGCGGTTGAGTCCTCAACTTTAGCAGTAGATATCTCTTTGGATTGGGGAAGCTTTAGTCTTTGCAAACTTTACCCAGATCTTCTTTATTTCACCAAACGCTTATAAACAACTCAAAGAAGAAAGGAAGTTTGGGTTGTGCATCATATGACCCCTTTAGCTCTCTAAGTATCATCAGGTTCAGGTTCTTAACCAGTCATGACAGAGTTTCGCTGAACTGCATATGTATTACATGTAGATCTTTGCAGAACTATTGATTTATAATAACTAATGCTTCATTGCTCTTTACTGATGCGGTGCCGATGTTCAGTGAGTTCTACAACTGCAGGCATGATCTTCATAGCAAAGCTTCAAGAGAGACGTAATATTAGAATTTATTCAGAGATCTAGACCTGATATTTTTAAGATGCAGGTTCAATTAATGGTGTTTGCAGTTGTTTGTTAAATACGGGAATAATCTATTGAAACGCTATGTATCAACGACACATGAACGGGGCAGTTCATCAATCGCAATGTGTGTTCTCGCACTATCTCCCGAACTCCCCAGATGATAGGAACATAATCTACGATCCTGTATCAGGTTGAAGTATCAGGGGTTGAGCGTTAACTTTTTTTGCACATAGCACTTCCCGTGCTACAGAGGTTGAAAAGTTGAACAGGTTTAGTAGCATTTTGATTAAGGGTGCGAGCGTTATAGCATTTTCATTAAACCTGTATTAAAGTTCATCAGTCATCGACGGTAATGGAGTAATTTTTTTTTTTTATGTGCTTTTTAGTAACATTAAATGGATAGTTCAAAAATTTATAGCCCAAAAATAAAAATTCACATCATCTATCTTATCCAATTCTGTCATGAGTGTTTTATATTTATGAGGCTACCATCATTTACTCCTCTCAGAGTTGACTTTGGCTTAAGATTGGTTTGCTTTGCTTCTGGTGTTGAGAGGGCATGAGTCATTTTGAGAGATGTCTTAGGTGGCAACAAAGAGTTTTGACAGTCCACAGCTGACTTCTATAGGACCGCTATAGATTTTTTCTAAAACTGTCAAAATTAATGTGGAACAGTTACTCTTTGGTTTACAGAGTCTTCGAAATATCTTGCTTTTGTGTTCTGCGCAAAAAGTTAATACAGGTTTAAGGGACAAACATGTGAGTAGGTAAATAATAAACAAAGAAATGTAATTTTGGGTCAGCTATCCTTTAATGACAAAATCCAAAGCATGTTTAGTTCTGTCCCTCTAAAGGTGGGTTAAGTGATTTCTAGTAGCCAATGTTGATATTCAAATCCTACCGAAAACAAACCGTCCCTACCCCAAAGGGTCTCACCTGAGTGTAACTTGTTGGGCGAATCCTGTTACAGAAAATGTCAGATTTTGGATTTTGTGTTCCAGTATTTGTTTTAAAGATCTAGCATTAAGTAACAAGTGTATTAGGTTGTGACAGTGCGTGTATGCATCTGGGACAGGAGTGATTCGCGGGTTTATGTAGATGTATTTGGAGCATGATTTGTAAGATTATGTATTGGTCCCTCAACATATTGTTGACCAATCAGCTTTCTTAAGATCAAAGAGCTCTCTCTTTGGTGGTGTACTGCTTAACCTCTCTCTCAAATGTTCAGCTACTCACAAAACAATAATTTGTTTTTTGAGCAATGAGCGATTAGAAAAGAGTGTACTAATATACCAGAAACAATACCAAATAAAATTAAATGTAATAATGTATAAACACTATAATAATAATTGCCTAGTTCCCCTCACTCCAAAACAAATCATAATAGCGGTATGCAGAACAGATCAAAATTAAAAAACCTATTTCAAAAATGAAAATACCTCTCTCATCAGCACAAATCCAAATGTTTCCATATTAGCAATGTATGTCAATGTTAAACTATTATCTATAGTAGACTAGGCTTCATGTGCGTTCATTGCATCATCCGGTCAGAGAGGCCCGCTATTCCGGCTTTTCTACATGGAAGAAAAGTTTTCCTAAAAAAGACTTGCTTGTCGCCGAACCGCGGGTGATGCATGGCCTAATGCCAGTATTCGGTGCAGTTTTGTTACATTGTCTCACCGATGCGGAAGGCCAGAGACTTTTCTATCACGCTGCCAAATGGGGAATTTACAACTTATGATGAGGCCATGGCGCTCTTGATGTACTCATTTCATGCCAAGAGTGAATGTTGTTGCTGCATGGCATAAATTTAGAAAACCATAAGTCAGTATATAAGCGAAGTTAACGTCATCTAGAAGTGGATTGTCAGTTGGAGAAATGGAAGATAAAATGCTGGGACCAATTAAACTAATTGAAGCGGGTTTTCCTGGCACAGTGAGTGACTGTGGTGACTGTTACTTGAACTGGGATTGGATGCGTGCTTCTGCGTTAACGTTTCAGGTGGAATCAGCGGTACAAATTGATACACTACTTTTCAACTAATGGTTCAACTTCTGCTCAGGTTTAAGCCATCTTGAGGACAAAAGTCAGTTTCAAACAAGTTAAACAAAAGACATGCCATAAAAAATGGAGATGCACCACAAACTTCAAATAAAAGATGGTGTTTTAAGCTGTGGATCCTAACTTGGCCAAATCACACACAATTGTCTGCACACACAACCACAGGGGTATCACCATTTGAACTGTTAAGAGGGAGGAAGATGCACACAAAGTTAAACATTCTGTCGAGCCACAACAGCTCAGGAAGGAAGTGGCAATGGGCATATGTGACCATGTGCAGTGAGCTCAATAAAAGATGAAACAGTATACAGATCAGACACTAAAAAGCTAAACCACCACCCTTCCAGGTGTGGGGTGTGTGTCGTGTAAGAAAACCAATGCATTTACCAATGGCTGCTGGAAGGAAGTTTACGGTTCCTTTGTCAGTGGATAAGAAACTGGGACCAAGCACTTATGTTCTGAGTGATGAGAAGAAATGGAATGCAGGTCACTTGTCTCTGGTTCAAGAAAACACCCAAACTGCATTAGAGATGCTCAGGCTAACCCTGGAACTGAATCTTGTGCTTGAGCCAGTTAGGAGTACACAGGCTAGACAGTCTCGGTATGGTTAAAATACTATGTTGCAGAGTAAAAGGAAAAGAAAAAGAAGAGAGTAATGGTGGAAACATTGAACATGTTCATGTTCATGAACATACAATTGAACATGTTCATGTTTATTAATTGATGTTATAAACCACCAGAAAGTATATTTATGGTTTAAAAGTAGACTTCAGTAATGGATTGAAATTAGGCTGAATAATCCCGTTAAGAGGTTCTTTTCTAAAGAAAGAGGGAAATGTTATGTCCTGTGTTAATGTTCATATACTGCGATACTGGGCCCTTCGCTCTCGTGCATGTGTTTGTGAAAGCGGCTGTAAAGCACTGGCCGATTCTATTCCACGCATTAACAGGAATCGGGTACTGACATGGCGATACTG
>NW_024879234.1:93521-115352 GCF_018340385.1 Cyprinus carpio | reverse complement strand
AATCAAAATGTAAAGTTACAAAAGCTTTGTTTCAGATAAATGCTTATCTTTGATCTTTCTATTCATCAAAGAACTGAAAAAAAAGTCTCTTAAATATTGATAATCAGCAAATCAGCATAATAGAAATTGATTTTAAAGATCATGTCAAGACTGGAGTAATGATGCTGAAAATCAGCTTGATCACAGGAATAAAACTACATTTTAAAATAAAAACAGTTATTTTAAATAGTAAAAATATTTCAAAAATTTAACTGTTTTTGCAGTACTTTGGATATAGGATTGAAAACAAATGTGCTTTAGTCAGTATAAAGAGAGGCGAAGAGTGCTATGGAGCTGCTGCAGAAAAAAAAGCATGTTAAGGGAGCCGCTTTCTAAAATGCAAACTGATTGTCTGCCAAAGCAGGAGGCGCTGTGGAGAGTAGTAGACCCAGCTGTTTCTCTCCAGTAACGGCTATAATCAGCAAGCAGTTCGCTTATGAACGCTTCTTTATTAGATAAAATGAAAATGCCATTGAAACTTTTCTGAAAAACAGTCGGTTCCCTTCAGAGATAGTTATTCATATAAAACACCCAAGGACAGTGGTTTTGATTTCCTAGAAAACGCAAACAGGCGGCATATTTATTCAAGCGAAGTCAAATCTCCACAAATAAATCAATGTATGGGAAACACTGGTATATCGACATATCGGAATGTGTTTAAAAAACATATCACCGTTATTGAATTGTTTTCTCGCGATACATATCGATATTGAATTATTGTCCAGCCCCTACGTAAACCACCCTGCACTGCCTTTCAATACCACGACTGAGGTGCCCTGGAGCAAGGCACCGAAACCCCCAACTGCTCCCCGGGCGCCGACAGCATAAATGGCTCCACGCTCCAGGGGTGTGTTCAATGCTGTGTGCGTGCATGGATGGAGGGTTAAATGAGACAGAGATGGGCAGTATTTCAGATACATGTATTTAAAATACACATATGAAATAAAATGTAAAGCCTTTGGCAAAAATCAAATGTAAGTTGTATTTAAATGCATTTAAGATTAGTATTTTTGCACTTTTCAAAACTCAAAATACTTTAGCCAGTCAACCTCTTTATCAGGGTGCTGTTTTCATGCATCAACTTGTTCAGACCAGACACTCTTTAGCTTTGTGCAGTTTAGAGCAGATTTCTCTTTAGCTTTGTGCAGTTGAAGCCTTGTTTATACTTTCGCAATTCGCATGGCTCTACGCCATGAACCTGCTTACTGTGCGCGCTCCTCAGTAAACCTACGAGGCTTTTATGCTTGACGTGCTCTCCGTTGTATAATTCTGTGAAATGACAGAGGCCGACTCTGAGAAATTGTTCTCCAAACCACCAAAAAGCAGCGATGAGAGGAAGTAGTTTGCGGAATAATTTGTCAAACACCTCTTATACTGTCTTTTTAAATATGTAGTTTGGTGGGGCGTTTGTGAATAAGTTTGTTTATTAATGTTTTAACTGATTAGGTTGTGGGTCATTTTGAAGACACGTGAAAAAGTTTTTTAGTACACTTCTTAAACCCTAAACAAATAATCAAGTTAAACCCAGTAAACTTGAAATTGTTACTTGTGACATTAGAACAAAACATATTAATATGATAATTTTTGTTTTTTTGATTTTGGATTTATAGCATTTTGGAACCAAACTCTTTTCATTAATTATTTTATTTCAATTAGCGATTGTATTAAACATCGACCATTACTTTATTCATTATGTCTGCTATGCAGGCTCATTTTGTAAATGTAATCATTTTAAATTTTACAAACCATGGTGCTTTATGAAAATGTAACTGGACACATTTCCAAATTGTGATTGTGTTTACCCATCTATGCAAATGTTTGTTTATGTAGAGATGAAATAATTAGGTTAATCATTGTCTGTCTCCATCAGTTTAGTGTAGTGATTGTGTGCATTTGTGATGACAACGATGAAAGATACACCACACTTTTAGTTTTATTGTTCACCAAAAAAATAGTGCCAAATGATTTCTAAAGTAATGAAACCACATGCCATATATTGTTACTGTAAAAAGTAAAATTAAGATTTTGATCATATCACCCATCCCTATTCTTTTTCTTTATATAGCAGAAAATGTTCCCACAGTTTTACAGTTTTTTTAGTAGTGTTCACCATAAGTAATAGACTACATTGTAACCTTGTCAGAAGTAAGTATATAAATGGCTGCTATTTTGCACTACATAAGTTAAATAGAACAGTTCATAGAAAAGTTATGGGACAAGAACAAAATACTAATCTCTCATTTAGACACTACTCTCTCATTTAGACACTTTTAGATCACCACAAAAACAACAGCTTGTATCTATGTCTGATTTAAACCTTTTCAAAAACACTTTATTATCAAACGTCTTTTTATTAAAGCAGGTAATTTGACATACAATTCACTTGTACATTCTGAGAGCTTTTGTTTTTTATAACCAATTCAAAAAAATAGATAAAATAAAATACAAAAGGTAATTTAAAACTTAAAAATGGTACAACATTAAAAAGGCAAAACAAAACAAGAACACACACACACACAAAAAAATAAATAAACAAAACACCAGACTGACCACAATCCCCCACAATATCCCAACCCCCTATTCAACCATCTAACCCCTTCCTAATCTAACAATTTATCTTCACCCTTCTTCGTAGAGACCTTCACTCTAAAACCATTAACATTGTCACATATCGTGTGCTAGGATGCGGACTGTTGCACCGAATTTGTCGTTTTTAGGTATGATATGAGGGGTTTCCATGTTTTATTGAATAAGTTGAGCCTGTCTCTCATTGTATATCTTATCCTTTCTAAATGAAGTGTGTTAGTTAAATCCTCTAACCACATCTTAGAGGTAGGTACAGTTGCGCTCTTCCATAAGATGAGGATTAATCTCTTTGCTATTAAGCAATAAGAGAGTTGAACGCTGTTGTGCCACGCCCGCTTTCTCTGAAGGTCTCCGATATTCCAAGAATGATAAACATGGGCTCAGGTTCGATTGAAGTATTTATGACCTCAGACATAATGTTGAATATATCAACCCAGAACAACTGAACCCTTGGGCATAGAGCAAAACTATGGAGAAATGTTGCTACGGAAGAGTGGCACTTATCACACATGGGTGACACTTCTGGGTATATGTGATTTAGTTTCTCTTTTGAATAATGAAGCCTATGTATAATTTTAAATTGGACAAGACAATGTCTTGCATTGTCTGAACAATTATGTATGTTTTCAAGACTATCTTTCCATAAATCATCTGAAATAGATTCACCAAGTTCCTCTTCCCACTTTCTGTTTATAGTTTTCAGTCAATGGGGAGCTTATTAGTAAAAGGCTGTTATAGACAGGTGATATCAGTTTACTTTCGTTAGGAGACAATTTCAGACAGTTGTCTATTTTAGATTGTGGTTCAGTCTCAAATTCTCTTAGGTATTTCCGAACGTAGTCCCTAACTTGCAGGTAACGAAAGAAATTATTTTTCCCCAGTTCACATTTCCTCTGTAATTGTGTGAATGAAGCAAAGATGCCTCCCACGTATAAATCACCAATACATTGGACACCCCTTTCACTCCATGTAGAAAAGGCTCCATCCAGACTGGAGGGGGCAAATGTGGGATTTCTAGTGATGGGTAACAGAAGAGAGATTGGTTTAAGATTAAAGGTGGTCTTGATTTGTTTCCAGGTACAGATCATGCTATGATTGATGGGATTGTTATTATACAGGGACTTATTAACTGCAGCCGGAGCTAGTAGGACTGCGGCCATAGAATACGGGTGACAGTCTTCCCGCTCCAGCATTAGCCAATCAGACGTTGGTATTGAAGTGTCCAACCAAAAGGTAAACATCTTAATCGCTGAGGCCCAGTAATATAGCAAAAAATCTGGGAGTGCCAATCCCCCCTCTGGCTTTGGCCTACAGAGATGTTTTTTACCTATTCTGTGAACTTTGTGTCCCCACAGAAAAGGAACTATCAAAGAATCTAAGTTTTTAAAAAAAGAAACATTGGGATGTTTTGAAATAGGTATAGCAATTGCGGGAGGAAGATCATCTTTATAGCATTAATTCTCCCAATTAAAGAAATTGGGAGCGTGTCCCAAAATGATATTCTAGTCTGTAATCGCTCTATTAGAGGGGGGAAGTTTGCCTGGAATAGAGAGGAGTACTGCTTTGTCACTTCTATCCCCAAATAGGTAAATTTCTCTGGAGAGATTGTAAATGGAAAGTGATCTAGGTGTGTTAAGTCACTCATTTGGACCGGCATTAAAACACTTTTAGACCAATTAATCCTATAACCCGAAAATGTCCCAAACAGGTTGATTTTGTCGAGAAGATTAGGGATGGTAATTTGAGGCCTCGTTATATATAAAAGGATGTCATCTGCGTATAATGATATCTTATTATTTGTGTCTTTGGTGGAGTATCCATAAATCTGGGGTTCCATTCTAATACATTGGGCTAGAGGTTCGATAGCCAACACAAAAATTAAAGGGGATAGTGGACACCCCTGCCTTGTCCCTCTATGTAAACTAAACGGGGAGGACATTGTCCGGCTTATTAGGATTTGAGCCGTAGGATTCTTGTAAATGAGTTTGATAAGTGACAGGAACTTACTTCCGAAATTGAACCTGTTAAGAACTTCAAATAAATAACACCACTCGATCTGGTCAAATGCCTTCTCGGTGTCAAGTGCAAGTATGACAAGATCAGAGGGTGGACCTTTCTTTGTGTATATAATATTGAAAAGACGTCTAAGATTAAAAGTAGCACTCCGATTTGGTATGAAACCCGTCTGGTCCGTATGAACTAGCTTTCCCAATAGAGGATTCAGCCTGTTAGCTAATATCTTGGCAAATAATTTCCCATCGACATTAAGGAGGAGATAGGACGATAAGCCTTACTTCCTGTGAGTCCTTCCCTTTTTATGAATTAATGTGATCACAGCCTCAGTTAAGGTGGAGGCAAATTACCCTGTATCTGAGCATGTTCATATAATTTCAACAGGTATGGGGGATAGATTCTCATTGAATGTTTTGTATATTTCCCCTGGAAGTCCATCAGGACCGGGTGTCTTATTACTTTTTAGGGAGGCAATAGCGCCGAACCTCTGCAATTGTGAGGTCGGAGTTCAAGGAATCACAATCTTCCTCAAGCTCAGTCTGGGAAGTTCACATTTATCTTAAAAATGCATTAATAGTTACAGAGTTTGAAGTAGTCTTTGAGGTGTACAAATCAGTGTAAAATTCCAGAAACCTGTCATTGATATCTTTAGTCTTAGTAAGTATTGTGTTTTTGTGGGCTTTTATCCTGTGTATCGTTCTTTTTTCTAAGTTGTCTAGCTTGTAGTTTGTGTGATTTGTCACCAAATTCAAAATATTTCTGCCTAGTATAGAGGAATGCTTTACTTAGTTTTGCAGAGATAATTTAGTTATATTCATACTTAAGTGTTGCTATTTTCCTGTGCAATAAAATAGAGGAGGAGTGTGCATTTTCTATGTCAAGTAATTTAATTTGATCTTCTAATTCTTTTAATTTAATCTTATTTACTTTTCGCCTAGAAGCTTCAAACGAGATGATACAGCCTCTTTTATAAGCCTTGAATGCTTCCCAGAGGATGGAGGGAGAGGTATCAGGGTTGTCGTTTATTTCAAAGTATAAAGAAATCTGGTCTTTTAAGTATTCACAAAATTTATTTTTTCAGTGAGTAGATGTGAGTTCAGTTTCCAAGAGGCGTGTGGCTAGTCTACATGATCTAAACACACCGAAAAGGTGAGTGGGCTGTGATCTGAAATCACTATACTGTGATATTTAGCATTTAATGTGTGCGGTATAAGTTTAAGATCCACCAGGAAGTAGTCTATCCTACTGTAGGAGTTATGTACAGGTGAATAAAATGAGTAGTCCCTGCCTGTAGGGTTCATCGCTCTCCATATATCCAGTATATTTGTGTTATTAATTAACATATTTAAAAAATTCACTAGAGGCATTTCTTGGAAGTCTCTTCGTGGAGGACCTATCAAGATATGTGTCGAGGACAGTATTAAAATCACCCCCTATTATCAAGTGTGTTTGTGAGATGTCTGGTATCAGTGAAAAAACCTTCTGAAAGAATATGGGGTTATCTATGTTAGGAGCATATATATTTACTAAAGTAAGGAAAGTGTTTTGGATTTCACCAATCACTATTATATAGCGGCCCCTCTTTATCTCAGTATGAATGGGCACACCTTTTCTCAGTAGGAATGGCTCACCCTCTTGCTTTGGATAAAAAAGTTTGAGTGGTAAACTTCCCCTATCCAATTTGCTTTTAACCTGCCATGCGAGGCATTCTTCAGGTGAGTTTCCTGTAGGAACATTATGTCTGGGGTCAGTGACTTTAGGTGGGTCAGAATTTGACCCCTCTTGACTGGGTATTAACTCCACGTACATTCCAGCTAGAAAATGTGAGACCTTTCAACCCTCTGGTGTGATTATTTAAACTATCCTGCATCTGGAGTATGTGATCAGTACAGTATCCAACAGCAGTACAATTGTCAATGTGTAGGATTTGAGTGAATGGTCTTCCTATCCCACCCCTCCCTTCTACCCCAGTCCACCCCATAAACTTTATCAAGGTCAGCCCAGTCCCCATATTAACAAATGTAAACAAAACTACTCTAGCCAATTCAAAGTGAATGTGGCACGAGAGCCTTCTTAAGGAAGTACAAACAAACCAGTAGCTTCCCCACACCTTCTGGTGGCCTGATGCTAACTCCTATCAATGATCACATAGCTTGGTAACTTACACAAAATGTTTAGGTAGATTAGTAAAGAGAAGAAAATATAACCAGTTAAAGTGCCATAATAATATTATTATCCATGGGTGCACACACACACACACACACACACACACACACACACACACACACATAAACATATACACAGGTTCACACGACACACCCATACATATACAAATACCCAGAGGTGGAAAGAGTACAAAAATATTCTACTCAAGTAAAAGTACCAGCCATTTTTTTTTTTTTTTTTTTTTTTTTTTTTTTTTTTTTTTTTTTTTTTTTTTTTTTTTTTTTTTTTTTTTTTTTTTTTTTTTTTTTTTAATGTTTTTTTTTTTTTTTTCAAGTAAGAAGTACAGTCAACCAACCAAATGTCTACTCAAGTAAACGTTAAAAATGTTAGTCATTTAAAATTACTTGGTGACATTTTAACAGCGGGAGGGATGGCAGGGAAATGGGACAGGCCACGGGTGTCAAAAATCAGTTCCTGTGAGGGGAAAGCAGTCCTGCACAGTTTTTAGGACATAACACTTAATTAAACACACCTGATCCAGCTTAATCTTACACTCATTTAGGCCACGTGGTCCTCCAACCTGCTCCGAGAGAGCTACCGTCTACAGACTTCCAGTTCCAACCCTAATCACACCACACACCTGAAACCCCAGCTAATCAAGGTGTGCAAGGGCTACTTCATAATTACAGACGGGGTGGTTTGGAGCAGGGTTGGAACTGAAGTCTGCAGCCGCACGGTTTAGCTCTCCTAGTTAGCAGGGGTTGGAGAGACGCTTATTTGAAAACTACCATGATATGTATGCTGGAGCAGGGTTAGAAACTAAAACTAAATGCAGCCAGGAACTGAGTTTGGACACCCCTGGGAGTAGGCCTGATTAATCTCAAAAACTAGTTGTTTTTAATTAAAGGAATCAGTTATTTATAATAATTAAGGACATTTGCGCGCTGTTACAGGGCAAATCAGTATCAACAAGACTCATCTTTTTCAATGCAGAAGGAAATATGCAGAAGCTTTCATCTAGACGTCGGCATTAAAATGTATTTACACACTGTTTAGATGCAGGACATGACATGCATTTTAACCTGCAGCTTACCACAATTCCCTATTTAATGAATAATGTTTTGGATATACAAAACGTAAAACTGTTGAATATTGTCATTTGAAATTATAAGAAATTAATTATTAAAAAAAAAAAAAAAAAAATAAAAATAAAAGATACTTTAAAGTGGAAACTTAAAAAGGCCAGTATGTGCAGCAAGTCACTGTTAATAAGTGAGCATTGCGATGAACTGAATCATTTAAACGGGAGTCATTCAGGAACGAAACAATGTCTGTTGCTCAGAGACGCAAATTACTGTGCTTGGTTGGCTTGTGGTTGGAAATTATTGTTGTAAAAAAATAGAGCAAAAACAGGCAATATGGTGTCTAAAACGCAAGTCTCTTAATTAACTTATATATATATATAGAATGATCATATACATATGATCATTCTAAATGCATTTCACAAGACTGAATCACACAGTGAAAGAACAGACTATAAATCTTGTACATTACATCATTAAAAACAACAACTATGATATATATCGCACACTCCGCACCACTATCTTTTTGGCTAATTTGCAAAACCTCTTGCTAAAATGTCAAAGCATCATTTTGACCACCAATGCAACGATGCAATTATTTAGCTTACCTCTACATGCTTGCGAAGGGTTGATGTCTTGTCGAGATTTTATAAGCTGCTAGTTTGGTCTCTCTAGGCAAGCACAGCTTACACTGCATAATAGAGTATAAATGTGGCCAGGGGTTCACTTCATTTCCTTCGAGTTCAACTTCAGAATATGACGGGGTTTAGTTTTCAGCGGTGTCTGCACCACTAACGCCTGTTTTGTCTGTCTGCATCTTTGTGATTTTAGCGCCAGTTTGCCCTCCTGCCCATTATTTACTGCAGTTTCCAAGGAGCGATTTATTTATTTATTTATTTTTACTCAGTAATTAATGTGTTTTAAAATGTAGCGAAGTACAATACTTCAAACAAGATATACTTAAGTAAAACTACATATTTAAAATATTACTTTAAAAAGTAGAAGTACACAAAAAAGCTACTCAATTACAGTAACACAAGTTAATGTAATCTGTTACTTTCCACCTCTGCAAATACCCATACACCTATGTCCATAGTTAAGAAGAACGCTTTCCCCAGGGTGGGAATTTGCATCAACTGTATAAATAATAATAATAATAATACTAATAATAGTTTTAAATAGAAGTAGTTTTAAATATGTATGACCAAAAACTTAACTGAGTTGCAACTCCAACGGAGGCAATAACACTTTGAATACCTTTCAATAACAGTGAGCCCTTTCCACACTTTTAAAGAACTAGCTGAACAATTGTCAGGGCTCTAGATAAGATATCAGAAAAAATAGAAAGAAGGAATAGAGAAAAAATAAAAAATAAAATAACAGTGCAAACCTCGATCTGTATGAGGCGGGACATAACACTTTCAATTTTTTCTTCTTATGAGAATGGCGGTTTTACAGTTTGTACGTGTGTATAACGTTAAGTGTGTAACTCACGTGTAGAAGAAACAGATAGTGCTGTGCTATGTAAGCACCAGTACATAACCACCTCTCTGAATATCTTGTTTCTCCGCATCAGCAGTGATTGCATCAGTTTAAGCGTCTTTCTGTCTCACTTCAGTCGAGCCCGGTGTGAAGAGGCGTTCGGCATATTCCTCCGCTTTTTGGCATCTATGAACGAGATCTGTGTGCCGTTGTGGGTTATCAGGAGTCTAGCAGGGTAGAGGAGGCCATACCTGACCCCGGTCTGCCCCGTAACAGCTCTCTCGTCGCGGTTGAATAGTGCCCTCTTTTTTAGCTCACGGCAGGCGGGTAGTCGGAAAAATTTGGATCCTTTTTACCACCATGGAAGAGTTGTTTCTCCGCTGCAGCCTTGGCGTAGAATGTCCTGCCGGGTGTGAAAGTAGTGTAGCCTCAGTACAAAAGGTCTAGGTGGTTCATGAGGTTCGGGCCGTCTTCGGAGGGTCCGGTGCGCTCTATCAATGAGAGGCTTATCATCCAGGGATAGCACCTCCTGTAGCAACCCGGCGATAAAGTCTCGGCCTGGGTCCCTCGGTCCCCTCAGGGACTCAGATGACCCGGATATTGTGTGTCTCCTCGGCGCCCTTCTAGGTCTTCGCATTTCTCAGTTAGTTTTTCTACTTCCAGAGCTCAGGCGGGGTGACTTGACATTGAAGTGCAGTGACATCGTCCGAGTGGTGTGAGGCGGACTTCTCTATCTCTCCAATAGTGTTAGCATGCGAGGTCGCGGTTTTCTCCGGGTCGTAATGGAGGTCTGCAGTTCTCCTTTAGTTGTAGCCAATTCGCGCTCTCAGCACAGTATACACCGTTTGTATACGGACTAGGGCTGTGCGATTAATCGAAATCGTAATAAAAATCACGGTTTGAGCGTGTGCGATTTCTTAATTGCTGCTTTATAGCATGATTTTCCGCGGTCCCGACCTCCTCGCAGTATGCTATCCGATCCAATCAGGATGCAGCGCGCACCTAAGTAGAGCGAGAACAGAACAGACTGGTCATATGCCTAACTCCAGGTTCACACCGGCTCTGTCTGTGATGCGTATTTTTTCAGAGCCCATGTTAATGGATCAGAGCTTCACACTGCACACGGTAAAAGATGTGAACAGAAAAGGTTAGAAATCGAAAGGTGCGAAAAGAATGAATATCTAGCGCATGAGCATAGAGATAGTTATGAATGAATGAGTGAGTGAGTGAGAGGAGACATGTTTTATTGCGCGCACTCTCTCCGGAGGATAGCAGCGTGTATCTGAGCACGCGTGTCTGGTTTTGTGACAAAGCAAAGGAAATATGTGTGCAAGCGGAGAGTCGGCTCGCGCGTTATTTTAATGTGCTTTAGGTGTTACAATAACGCGCTCGCTGCTGCTTCTGAACCGCGACACATACTGTATCGCACTGCAAACGGAGTACGTGTGAACCTTGGGCAAATAAATATATTTCAGCACCTGAGGCACCTCTACAATGAGCTCTATGAACAATGCATGGCGAAAAAAAAAAAAAAAAGCCCTGGACACGGGTTTAAGGAACGACTCGAAAACCTGAAAGACTCATGATATGAACTAATCAATTCTCTCTCCGGCTCAGACTGCATTGATTGAAACAGGTGAACTAGACTAATTCCCAGTACAGAACCTATAGAATTTTGCGCATATGCGCGACTGGACGAATCACTCCCCGGGACGACTCGTTCTTCCGAGGTTTACAGATAGGTTTAAAAAGAACAAATCGTTCAATAGCAATTCATCCCTAACTGGCATCAGACGAAAACACCAAAGTGAAATGCACATGCACGTTATCCATTTTTTAGATTTTTGATATTAGCACAAAATTGAAAATCGGAAAACGAAGCTTTATCCATTTTTTTCCATTTTGGTTTTGGAAACAGATAAAAAAAAAAAAGTCGTTTTTTGTATTTTTTCATTTTTGGTTTCAATTAGAAAAACGAAAGAACGAATGATACACGGAGTCATGAAAATATGCAAAAAAGTTTTTATGCATAACAATGCAGTTTGTAAAACTGGCAGAGAATTTAATATTCATTCATAGATGGGTGTACAGTATATTTTCTGCATTCACATAGCAGTAGAATGTGTTCTAACCAATATTCATAAGCAACACTTTCCATCATCGGGTAATTATAGTTTTAAGAACACATGTATATGTAATTTCAAAGAAGTGAGCAATTACAAACATCTCACTATTTATTTGAACATTGACTTACAGGCTACACATGCCAGATCTTCAATTTGAGAATTGTGTTATGAGCTTTCAACACTGTTTATGTTGATCAATTTTAATGTGGAAATGAGACATTGTGTTACACAAAACATGTATTTAATTCTTTTAGTTTAATTTGATACTTCACTGAAACCTGGAACAATTAGCAAATTCCGAGTATGGCTGTCAGGTTTAAATTTGTCATCCAAAGTGAAGGTTCACATCATTTAAAATTTACTTCCAAGTGCTTCTCACTCTTACACTTAAATGTGGAGTCTTTATCAGAGGATGTAAGACATTTTTGCAAGGCAGTACATATCATTTTTTCTATGCAGTTATTGTATTGTAATATACAGTAGATGGCCATCCAAGCTTTACTTCTATCACATCGTACAAGGCCTGCAAAGATGCATTTGCAGCTTTGACCAGCTTGACTGGCGCTTTAATCACAAGTTTTCAAACAAAGCGATCAAAGCACATTTTACTATGCAAATAGGCATCAGCTTTGCCTCACCGAAGTGTTATATTTGACTGCAGTCGGGGAAAATTAAAGAAAAAAATATTTCATATTCACAGATGAAAGTTTAGTCCTTATGAAGAATATGTGCGTTTCTTAGAACGAATTCAAGCAGGATAAATGTGAAAGCCTGTGCTTATATTTTCTCTACACCATATTTTAGATTAGACACATTTAAATAGTGTGCAGTATTATTTATATAATATGAATTGTGTGTTATATTATTCAAAATAAATTGTGGTTTAAATGCATCGTAGCATTAAAAGTGGTAGCCTATTGTGAGCTAGGCTTGCTGTTTTTATAAATTATTTTTCTTTATCTTAGTAAAACGTTGAGTATAATTTCATATTATTTAGGCCTAATTAAAACAAAAGAAAATGAATAAATTAAACCTGCATGTGATTTAACTAAATCATTGCAACTCTAAGAATGGACTGATTAATAAAACGCGTCTTCACGCGTTTAAACTCAAGTTCTCTCATTATAATCCACAAAATGAACACGATGTAAAAAAGAGCTTCATTAATTGACAAATGGAGTCTTTTAAATGGAGTCTTCTTTACTTGCTTTCATATAATTTAAGTAAAGTAAAAAAAATAAAAAAAATAAATTGCAGCCGCATTTAAATGCAGGTTTGTACAATATTCTGTAAAATATCAGTGCAAGATTTGCTCTGCATGATGCTGAGTGCACGCAGCATTTATTCTTATTTGTCTACATTTTATCTTCATTACAAATCTTGTTTGGTTTTATTTTGGATAATTGTATGTAAAAAAAATATTTACTTTGTAATGCATATGCAAAATGTGAATTCATATTCAAGTTATTCATATTCAAGTGTTTGTGCGAAAATTATTAATGCACCCTCTCTCGATCCGTGATTTTTTTTCCTAATAATGAAATAACTGAAAATTGTATGCGTCTCACATACATGAGAAATATATCTACAGAAAGCTTGAAATGTCTTTTTAAACGAATCAATTCAAAACAAAAAGCATTATGTAATCTGTGAAGGTTGTGTATCTCTCTTGTGTAGAGAGTCAGCACTGTGAATTTCAACTGCAGCCGACAAGAAAACATTTGTTTATTAATAAATAATTAAAATGTCTCCTTTTTTCATAATTATTAAGCTACTTCTGCCTGTGCTTTGTGGCGAACTTAATGCATGTTCTTGAGCGTGGAATATATTAAGGCTGGATTATAGTTGTAAATTTAATATAAACTTGAGATTAGTTGAATAATGACAAATGAAGCGACTAGTAACTAGAAAAATCTTACATGGGAGGCAGACCTATTAAATACCCTCTAGACATCTCTGTTAAAGTTTTTAAAGAATTTTATACGCGTTTGTATAAATTCGTCTTTAAGAATGGTCTGTAACGGAGAGATGCCTCAACACTGATTTTCCCTCTGAAACACAAAATATCAATTTTATTTAAATTTTTGTTTTTATGTTTTGAGAATGGCCAACCCTTCTCTGCAGATATTGTGCTTCTGGTTTGTGCATTTTAAATCACATAAAGTCTACAAAATATAATGTCTCATGTTCATAGACGGATACTTTACTGATGTCTGGACTCTGTTTGGGATTTAGAAAAACTTAAAGAGATGGTTTAATATACGCCTATTGTTTATGAATAGGCTACATTCTGTGAAAATGTATATTTCACACTCTAAAAAAATATTGTATGGGCCTTAACAAAATAAAGCGGCCGGCGCTCCCTCCTCAGGGCTCGTAGTTCTGATTGGGCTCAAGCCCTCCCCCCCGGCGTTTGAGACACACGCTGCCGAGCAGAGTATGAGTGGGCCGGCGGTGTTATTCTGACTGAAGAGGAGCGGATTTTTTAAAAGTCGGGAGCGTCGTGGTTTTCACTTTCGGCTCAGCAGCACCGCTCCATCACTCGAATACAAGTCATGCCAACAGCCCGTAATATAACTGCATATTTAGCAAGAATTCACATGATAAACATATTTAGCTATAGCTTGATGTAGAGACCTGCACTCCCGCGGGGAGTACTGCAGGACCCGTGGGACCCAACACAGCAGTCTCGCGGCTGGGACAACTCTTGATGGTGCGGGCGGGGCAGGAAGAGACTCATGTGTGTGTGCGGGATGCGGGAGAATAAAATGATAGGCGGACTCCCATAAAATAGAAATTATCTAAACAAAGTGTTTAAAATATATAAATTGTTATTTATCTGTTGCACAAAAGCAAAAAGAACAACCAATATTAACATTAAAATGATTGACATGGGCAAGCTAGGCATAGTTTCTATTTATAACACATGTTTAAAGGGTTGCCCAATGTAGCCAATCACAGACTCAGCTGTTGATTTCTGGAATGGCGGCCAATCAGAAGTGATTAAGTTTGAATCTACTCACCACAGTGCTGAAATTGCGTGCTCACAAATCCTCATTTTAACACACAATGGAGACAATGTGAAAGATTCATTGTGCATATATTTATTGTGTTATAACAGAGCTTTATGAGATCGCGATTAACTGAGATGTCATCTTTTAGTGATAATAAAGGAAGCGCGCTCGCATTCTTCCATGACAAGCAGCCCATGCTTGCTTTTCTGTTAAAAATAACAGTGGTTTGTGATTGTGAACGTTGATGCTTAGCCTAAATAACAAATATTTTATCGGGAGCATTTATGCTGGGATGTTGTGGAGCTTAGGAGATGTTACAGAACTATTTCATGTAAATTTTTTGGTTGTACTAAAAGAATCTATATAGATTACTTTTATGCAGGCTTTATCGGGGACAAAAACACAGTCGCGGGCGGGCCGGGGACCAGATAAGATATATTTCTCTTGGGGCGAGCGGGCGCGGGACTGAAAAATCTGTCCCGCGCGGGTCTCTCTTCGATCCGATCAGAAGATTATAATGATGGCAATAGTCGGCGTTACAGGCTAGTTCTCAAGGGAGTTCATCTTCCTTTTACTGATTATTTTCGGGTTAAAGCATGATTTAAACAGATACAGCACATTCACGTGTCGCTGTTGCAATAATGCATTCAAACAAATGTAATCTTACAGTAGGCTACTTCATCTGTATCTGATTTTGAATGAGCAGAAATCTGTAACAAATGCATTGATCTGTAGATAAAATAACTGACGAAAATGTAAACTGTTGTTTTTCATCACAAAAAAAATTTGCACAGGCAAAAAGCAGAAATTATACCTTTTAATGCTGACAAGTTATTAGTTTGGCGTTTGGTAGGACAAAAAGTTTGCACACAATAGCCTCATCCCCTTTGAAACTCTCCTGTAATTTTATTTATTTATTTTTATTCATTCATTTTATTTTTATTCATTCATTATTATTATATTCATTTATTATTTACTTTTATTATTTTTGGAGTTAAGGCACTTCCTCTGAAATTAAGTTATAATAATTAATAAACTTTATTGCGCTATACAGTAGTCAACATTTAAAGTGGATCAAGCCTTTCTTTAAAGTTGTCCTAATACCTGTTCTGCAAGTTTGAAACCCTCATAAGACACTGTACATATGAAAGAGCAAGAGATTCACACCTTTATCTCACCCCCACAAGCTATACAGAACTACCCCCAAAACCCCCAGCCCCCTCCAGCTGAACTGAATCCGGTCAGTTTGTTGGCTGTGAGGAGCGGTGTGTTGTCATGTTACTGGGTTGAAACATGCCTGCACTCACAGCAGCCCTACTCTTTTTATTCATTATTTTCTCTCATAGCCCATATTGATTATTATTTATCACTAGACCAAAATAATAACAAATTATCAATTGATAATTAATCATTATTTTTTTGAGAAAATCATTGTTATTTGTGAAACGTGGGCGTTTTGAGGCAGGCTTTAAGACCAACAGCGGAGTCCTCAGGTCAGCTGCTCCCCGCTTCAAGCGGTGAGTGACTCATGCTCACTGACCCAGCTTCACCCGTCCAGCGGTTTGATTTTTATAAAATCAGTTTGAGCGAATACAACTCATTGATCATGAGCCCAACATTTAGCAATACAGGAAAACATTCCAGTCTGCCTGAAGGGAAGGCGTATTTCATTGAGCTAATGCTGTTAAATAGAGATAATAATAATAAATAAAAAAAAACCTACTGTTGGCTATTCTTATACTTGGACCTCATTATATTGAAGTACAAATCAAACACCAGAAGACAGCCTACACTCTCATCAGTGTTCTTTCATTGAAAAGTATGCATTTTATTTATTCACAGGCTATATGGTTGAAATAATATTTTAGTTGAAAACTTTAAGTGCCATTGTTTAAAAAAAAAATGCATCATAGAAACGTTTCATAGACCTTCAGTTGTCACGCTTTAAAATCCCATGCCATTTGTAATTTCACTGTATTTTCACCTCCTAAATCACTACCCCAATTCTATAATGGTAAAATTTATTCAGGCCGATGGCATTTATGACATTATTTATTTTTAATTTTATTTTTAGAATAGGCTAATTGTAGCCTACATAAATGGGTGAATCAGAACAAATATAACTTTTTTAACTGCAGGCAGATATAGGCCTATATTATTGTACATTACAAATATTTGGATGCGTCCCTAATTCTGTCCCTTGTTTTTATTAAAGAATAAATACTTATTTTCTTCAAGAATAAACATTATAAATAAATAATTAAGAGAAAGAACCTCTATTAGCCCTTATTTGTAGGTTGTAGGAGATATCACGGCGATTAATAGATTTAAAAAAAGAAAAAAAAAGTGGGTGCTTGGTTTCCAGAAAGCGAATACAGCTTTCCGTAAAAATGCTATGATGAAAAAGTCATGCTAACTTATTAATTCATAGAAATAATTTAAGCAATTAAAACCTTTTTTATACTAGATTCAACTTGAATTTCAGTACTATTAAACTGACTTTAACATCTCAAGGAGTTTATAAACTGAAATGGTAAAATGTCACAGTACATGTTAAATAGTCTAAATATACTTGTATCTTATATTGTATCTGAAGACCTTGATTGCATGCAAGCATAAAACTAACAGATATATTTAGATTTTTTCTTTCTTTCTTTTTTTTTTTTTTAAATGAACAATTCCTGTATAAAATGTGACAGCAACCTTTATATCAAACATTTTGAAATCGTCCACAGCTGAGCATCGCAGGGGGAGATCTGAAGTTATATTTGTTTGTTCATGAAGTGAATGTGATTCACAAAGTCATTTTCAGATGCAATGGAAAAATAAAGTTGGATAAAAACATGCTACGAAAACACGCTAAAAAATAAATTAAGTTTGTAAGAGAGTTGCATTTATTACATTCAGAAATAATAACGGCAGGCCTAATAATGCTATAGGCTAATGTACCAACAGGATATTTTTAGTTCCCTTCACTTAACAACAAATCCTTTAAATTCAACAAATTTATCAAAACAGAACAAGAATTACAAATATATAATTCTAATGGATAAATATAATTGCAGTATATAATAATATAGGCTTATAAAAAATTAAAATAATAATAATAATAATAATTTAAAATAATTTTTAAGAGATACATAATGTAAGGTTGGGCTTATCTCTCTCATTCGGACAAATCAAACATGTTGCCCATTTGAAGCTAAACTCTTATTCATGAGTAAAATAGGCTTTGGATTTCACCGCGTGTTCCAGTATCGACAGAAAAAAAAAATCATAATGAGCAAAAATAGAAAATATGCAAAGTGGCCGATTGCTGCATACCGCATGAGCTCCGTGAAAACTGCTGTTTCTTAGATATGTGCGCGCGGAGACACCAGGCGATCAAAGTCACATATCACAATTATTGGTCACACAGTAAAGGCATAATTCAAAAAATGCAAAGTGTTATGCTTAGTTTGAAAAAATCAAGAATAATAACAAGAGTTAATAAGAATTATTTGTAAATGCTGCACCGTTTTCATTTATGCTCTGCATATGGAACCTGAAGGATGTATTATTATTAACCAAGAATGAACTGGAAATGAAAAAACATTTAGCTTTTTAATTACAGTTGATTTTTAAGTACTCCGTGGCGGTAGTACCCATTGTGGTTGTTCTATCTACTGTAAATCCATTTTCTGGAAAACAAAGAGATTACAAATAACAGTTACCAAAATGTTAATCCAAGAAAACAGTGAGGGAAATCTAGGGCATCAATCTGACATTTTAACTGGACCTAAACACTGCAGATAGCAGGACAAGATATTAATAAATAACTTTGCTTAAAATAAAATAACGTGAAATATTTGTATTCAGAAGCAAAAAAAATAAATTCATGAAACATTTTCTTTCTTTAAGCTACCAGAAATACTATTAACCTCACTTTCTTGCTCAGAGCCTTCAGTATTTCCATCACAATGTTGTGAGTTTTGAAAGGGTGGATTGGAAAGATCGAGACCTGCAGAAGTCAACTTTAGTTATAAGAGGTTGTTTCTTCTAGACATGGAGCTGTCCAGGCGCAAAGTTCTACTAGGTAGTGAATTTCTTAATGCCACGCCGACATTACAATTAGATCAGCTAGCCAATCGGCAACTTAACATGAGGAATATAAAAGGCCCTCTACTCACACTTCACTGTGCTTGCAGACCAGATGCTGCCAGTGAAGTTTCCCCCTCCATCCTCCCTCTGAGCACCACCACCAGGTTTGGCCCTGTGCATCTGGGGGTATGCTCTGCCCTGCCTTAGACCCCCGCAGGAATAGCTGGAATCTACAACGCCAAATTAGAGCTATTGGCTCTTTAGTTTGATTATTTACAGTTTGCAAACATTACGATACCTCCTCATTTTAACAGAAGAATAGCTTCTAAACTGTTCTCTGCTTCTCAAATGATTTATTAATTCATTCACCTCCTGTAGAGGTAGTCATTGTGCAAACCTTGCAGACTTAGTCAAATCCAGCTGTGAGATCTTGTTAAGTGTGCATTTGTATATTCCCTGATCAAGTGTGCTCTGCGTGACAGTCGATCCGTGTGAATATATATATAGGCTTTATTTCGGCCATCCTGCTATCTTGAGATAATGGCAGTCAAAAAACACATATCGGTTGAGCACTAATTAACTGTATTTCATTTTTCATAATCTTTGCACATCATTTATCCACACTGTAATACATGATCAAACATAGCTTTAATAAACAAAAACAAAGCTGTATCTGCATTTCTGGCAGTCGGATTAAGCCTTTTCTTTTAAACTGGAAAATTGCCATCTAAAGATTCAGATTGCTTTAATTCAGAACCTGATTCACAAATGTAATTGGTTTATACTTCATCTAGCAGAGTTCGTCACAATGAACATAAAGAATTCAGTTTAAAAAATACAATTCTGTTTATATTACTTCATGGACAATGAAATTTAAACAGAATGATAATTTATAAACTACAAAGAGTTTAATCTTAAAAATAGCTGTGCACTCAAAGACAATACTACTTTTTATAAATGAATGCAAGAATCCTGATTGAGCTGACTGGTATTACATGGATCTAAAACCTAATGGACATACAGTTTACTACACACACACACACACACACTGTTACTGAAGAGGGATGATAGCAGATTTGAATGAAGTTGCGCAGGTCGTTTCCCTGAAAAGTTATTGCACACCTCCAGAGCGTTCATCAGCAAATCAGAGAAAAAATCCATAATGCAGAAGCGTGTCTTATCTTTACATACCTGCAAGATCAATTTGAATGTTCAGACATTTGAAGAGTATAGTTTGTTTGTTTTTAGCTTCAGTGTGACTGGTACTGGCATTAGAGGGGTGGGTTCATTCAGGCAATTAAAATTCTGTCATAGGGGACTCCCGTGCCTCATGTTAGTTTGCAGATCAACAAGCCGTTTGGATGATCTTTTGGGCCTAAACCACTCCTGGTGATTGGTTGATTTGCCCATGGTTCGTAGAAGCCACTATTTCTTCTAAAAGATATTAAGTCATTGTTTGCACAGTGCTTGATAAAACAGTGCATCCGGGTCTCTGTCAAAATGCTGTCTCCTGCATCAGCACGTCTGGTGATTGCATGTAAAGAGATTGACTGTTGAAAAAGTTATTTTTTTAAATTGTTTTTTAAGGTTGAACCACTATAGTCCTTATTTCCCTTTCTGGGCCTTGAGGTAGTAGTTGCATTGCTGTCTATGCAGGATCAGAATGCTCTCGGATTTCACCAAAAATATCTTAACTCTGGTGTTCCTGGAAGATGAACAACAAAGGTCTTACGGATATTTGGAACGACATGAGGGTGAGTAATTAATGACGTTATTAATTCTCATTAAACTAACACTTTAAGGAGAAATAAAGCAGAAAATTTATTGAGCACATTTCTATGAGTATTTGCTACATCACACAAAGAGGCAATGAATTTGTACATTCGTTCTTTTATCTTTGTTTTCCTAGAAAGAAAACAAGTACTGATCATATCTACTCATCAGATGACGAGGTAGCAGAACAACCACCCATTAAAAAAAGAAAAGCTGCAAACAAAGCAAGTATTCCACCTGCAAAACCTCTCCAGCTAGAGGTCTATTTGTGGACTGTTTTAAGTCCCGCTCCCGGGCCAGCTCCCGGCTGGGGTTGGTATCCATACCCACCTGTTCCCATATATATATACACTCTTTGTTCACCAAGAAACTGTTTCTTTGTCACGGTTGGTAAACCGTGGTCTCAGGTTTTCACTATAATGGGTGGAGTTTTGTGTGTCAGCTTCGTCTGCACTGATTGTTTCATGTGGGATCTGCCATTGATTGTTCATTTGCACCAGCTGTTACTCAAATACCTGATCCTATTTATTGCCCTGTCTTTCGTCTTGTGTTTGTCAGGCGTTGTTATGATGTTTTCTACCGCGTCTACCTGGTTTCGTTCCTGTTTCTCTGTGTGCTGTCATCTTAGCTGTTCGTCGACCCTGGAACCCGTCCCTCTTCACCACGGATGCACCTACTACCACCCGCGGATTGCTCCTCTCAGGCCTGTGTCATGCTCTCCTGCTGCCTCACCTCACCGCCACTTCCTGGATCACCGTCATTCATCGCCGCAAGCACCTGTTGTTTCACCTGGATTACCCGTGTATCTGACTCAAATACTCTTGTTTCACTACTTGCACTTGCTGCTTCCCCTTTGTTTATCGTTACAAAAGAGTCACAAACAATGCAGCGTTCAGGTTTGTTTTGTTGCGTTTAATTTTTTTTTTTTTGTTTGGGTTTTAGATCTTGTGATCAGAGTTAATTTAATCAGCTCCTTTTTTACAGGGGGTTAGCAACACGGCTGACAGGAAACCGACTCAGGATCGCCGATGTCACATGACTAGCTCATGATTAGTTTTCCTGATGGTGGGGGTATCTTGGAACAGACATCCTCTGTTGTGGAATCACGTTATCACTTCCTTATGGCTGACATAAGTTTTTTAGCCATTCTTCTTATTGACAGAGCGGGTCCAGACAATCCTGAGCATTAGTTAATCATGATGGTGTTCAGATTGTGCAGTTAATTGTGTGCTTGTTCACTAAGGTCCTCCAGTACCAACAGTTCATTCCTTTTTCCTTTACACACTAAACATTGTATTTTAGTGTTGGGGAGTAACTATTTGCATTTAACAATTCACCGTAATGTAATAAACATAACTGTAATATGTTACTGAGAAAAAATGTGTAATTGAATTAGTTACTTATGAATACAGTATTTTCACATGCATTCAGATATGATTATTTTTACCAAATTTCAGTGACTGCTCTAAA
>NW_024879234.1:90453-92521 GCF_018340385.1 Cyprinus carpio | reverse complement strand
AATCCAACGTCGAGCCAAGTCGAAGCCACGGTCACATAGGACTCAAAAACTTAGGTTTTGTCGTTTCAGGTATGGCAACCATAATCCAAGCGTTTCTAGGCGTCATAATGGCAACGTAAACACAAAGTCAAATTAAAACATCATTTGATGTTGATCTGTAAGTTAGATTTTTAGGTTGTGGCATTTAACTAACCAAAATCCAACTTGTCGAGGAGCCAACGTCTCAAGCCAGCGTCCACAATTGACATCAAATACGCGATGTTTCAATAGGTGGAGTAATGGCAACCTAAATCGCAGACATCTAGTAGAGCGTCATTATGGTAACGTCCAATCAGCGTCAAAAGAAGTTATAACATCATTTGATGTTGATCTTTAGTTAGATTTTAGGTTGTGGCATTAACTAACCAGAATCCAACGTCGAGCCAACGTCTCAAGCCAACGTCACATTGACATCAAAAACTTATGTTTTGTCGTCAGGTATGGCAACCATAATCCACCGCTTTCTAGGATGTCATAATCGTATAGATCCACATTAACGTACAACAAATTAAAACATCATTTTGATGTTGATCTGTAGTTAGTTTTAGGTTGTGGCATTAACTAAACCAAAATCCAACATCAAGACACCGCTCGCCAACGCCAGATTGACATCACAAACTGATACTTAGTCGCCAGGTATGGCAACCAAAACACCTTCGCACGCCATAATGGTAACGCCCAATCAACGCCCAATTATAAATATCATTTGACTTTGATCTTTAGTTTGTTTTTAGGTTGTGACATTAACTAACCTAAACCTAGCGTCGAGACCAGCGTCTCAGGCCAACGTCAGATTGACATCAAATGCTGATGTTTGGTCGTCAGATTATGGCATGGCAAAATCCAATGTCCACAAGAGTCGCCATAATGGTAACGTCAATCAGCGTCAGGAATTATAACGTCATTTGACTTTGATCTTTAGTGTTTGTTTTAGGTTGTGGCATTAACTAACCTAAACCCAGCGTCGAACCAGCGTCTCAAGCCAACGTCGTGACATCAAAAACTATGTTTGTCATCAGGTATAACGCCATAATCCAAAGTTTTCTAGGCACATCATAGTAGCACTGATCCACACAACGATCAAATTAAAAACATCGTTGATGTTGATGTAGTTAGTTTTATAGGTTGTGGCATTAACTAACAAAATCCAGCGGTCATGGCGTCTCAAACCAGCGTCCACATTTGACATCAAAAACTTATGATACTTGAGTTAGTCAGGTATGGCAACCATAATCCAATGTCTTTCAAGGCCGTCATAATGGTAGCGATCAATCAACGTCAAATTATAACGTCATTTTGACTTTTGATCTTTAGTTAGTTTTAGGTTGGTGGCATTAACTAACCAAAATCAACGATCAAGACATGGCATCTCAAGCCAACGTCACATTGACATCAAAAACTGATATTTAGTCGTCAGGTATGGCAACCACATAATCCAGCGTCTTCAAGGCGTCATAATGGTAATCGTCCAATCAACGCCAAATTATAACATCATTTGACTTGTTGATCTTTAGTTTGGTTTTAGGTTGTGACATTAATTCAGCGCTAAACCTCCAACGTCGAGCTAACATTCCAAGTACAACGTCACATTGACATCAAATACTGATACTTAGTAATCCAGGTATGGCAACCAAAATCCAATGTCCATAAGGCGTCATAATGGTAACGCCCAAGCAATCAGCGTCAAATTATAACGTCATTTGATCTCTTGATCTTTAGTTTGCTTTTTAGGTTGTGACATTAACTAACCTATAACCCAGCGTCGAGGAGCCAATGCGTCTCAGGCTAAGCGTCACATTGACATCAAATACTGATGTTTTGTGCGTCAGGTATGGCAAGCAAATCCAACATCAGTAGGCGTCATTATGGTAGCGTCAATCAACGTCAAGTTATAACATCATTTGATGTTGATCTTTAGTTAGTTTTAGGTTGTGGCATTAACTAACCAAAGTCCAACATCAAGACAACGTCTAACGCCAACGTCAGATTGACATCAAATACTGATGTTTAGTCGTCAGGTATGGCAACC
>NW_024879234.1:89337-89453 GCF_018340385.1 Cyprinus carpio | reverse complement strand
AACAGCCCATGTTACTCCTCTCCTCATCAGGTTACACTGGCTACCAGTAGCCACTCGCATCAATTTCAAGGTACTGATGCTTGCCTACAAAACGACCACTGGCACGGCGCCAACAA
>NW_024879234.1:84415-88988 GCF_018340385.1 Cyprinus carpio | reverse complement strand
GTAAGTCGCTTTGGATAAAAGCGTCTGCTAAATGATTAAATGTAAATGTAATGTAATGTAAATGTGTATAAACTATATTTATTTTTTCGCTACATGTTAAAGAAAAAAATAAATAAAACTGCAATACCAAACTGTATAGCCACTAGATGTCTGCATAGCCTTTTATATAGGGGCTAGAATTATAGCTGTAATATCTAGCTGGTGAAACCGCTTTTAATAGTTTCAAATAGTTTATACTATATATTTAAACTTAGCTTTAATTTTAAAGTCATAGTCCGCAAGAAAAGTCATCTTGATATTGCTTTTTTTGACTTTATTTACAAATTTGACCAAAATGAATTTCCACAAGCAATCTGATTCAGGTTCTTGCAGTGGACGCCTGCAGCTTTGACATTTGAAATGATAACCGCAGATCCCTATTTCTGGATCCTTTGAACCACATATATAACAGCTGAATAAAGGGTCATCTTTTAGTTTAATAGTCTGTATATCTAAAAAATGAGCTAGATCTAGTGCAGTGGTTTTCCATCGGTTCCTGGGGGAAGCAGTGCCTGCACATATTGTATCCTTAACACACCGCAATTCAGCTCATCAGTTCATTTAGGAGAACGGAGGTATCCATGCACGGCATGAAAAATAGATAAAGTTAGACATACAAAATTTTAGCACTTATCCACATTACGAAGACCGTGGATCCCCAATTATTTAGAAGCGGTTAGCCGACAGTTGGCAAAAACTTTGGCGTGGAATTGGTAAAATACCTTTACGCCCGAAAAAGAAATGCACATATATTTAGCGTAGTGCTAGTCTGACATCCGAGAAAACATAAAGCGGGTCACCAACTCTCAGTTCTACACCGTAATAAACATTTTTTACCGCACCATAAATTTGTCCCAGTGTAAACTGTCCTGGTGTGACATAGCAAAAATTAAGAGTTAAAAAATACTGAAAAAAAACTTAGTCTACTGATTATTTTGCACATTCCAGTATCAAAAAATTTGTAAGATAACTAACACCACATTTCTGTTGCTAACTACTGTATAATCAAAGACTGCATCTGAAGGATCGAACCGAGTCAAACAGAGCACTCAGTTCAGCTTGGACAGCTGTGCTGAACAACGAAGCCAAAATTATACTCTCATTTTTTAATTCAGTTTTCTTTTTATGCTTAACTTCCAAAAACAATCTGGGCTGCAAAAACTGTCTACATATGATCCACCATGGTCACATCAATAAACTATATAAAAACGCGACCTATGTAAGATATCATCGCATTTGAACTGCTATGTGTGTGTGTGTATTTTGTAGTTTTTCATATATGCATCATTACAATAGACTCAAGTAAGCTCCAAGCCAATATCACTCCGCATTTAAAATTGTTATTCGACGGGATGCAGCAAACCAGCGTAGTTTACCTGGCCTCTCGATCTTGGCTAAGCCTGTGGCATCACCGCCTCCATTATGATGTAAACCATAAAAAACAAAAATACAAGCACTCCAGCTCCACCTATCCTGGCAGGATTTTTCCTCTCCTCAGCTCTCTCGAATCGCTGATTACAAAGTGGTAATCAGCAACATCAGTGGTAACATATCTCGAAATCCTGTAGCTGTGTGAAGTTGGTGCATCTCATGCACTTTGGAGGTACTTTGGTGTGATTTTAGTGTTATGTTGGTTTCAAAGTGTGCGCACTTAACTTTGGGACACAGCTGTAATCTAACATAATCACTGGTAGACATAAAACAGCATCAAAACTGTGTAATGTTATGGAATAGAATGTCACCAATGAAGTGGTAATAATTACAGTCAAGCTTTGAGGTGTTGATTGACTGCATCTACATTTTGATTATCATTCTGAATCCAATTCATAGTCTTTATTTCAGCTTTTTGTTCAAAATATTATTTCTTTATTTTTTATTTATGAAACTTACCCACATTCAAGTGTTTAAAAAAAGAATACATGAATCTAGAATAAAATTTTCTGTTTACAAGCAGCTACCCTGTTCTTTCTTTTGATGTTTTTTTTTTATGTTCATACATTCATATAACAAAATATATACAAATAGGGACATTATAGTATACTTAAAGTATGCTTAACGGATGTAAATTTCATACAAAGAAAACTTACAGTGTTCATGTGCAGTATTAAACGACTAAACTAGCCGTTTACTGAGACTATATTTCAAAGGTGCGCTAAACGACTACACAAGTATTTAATTAGTAATATCAGCTCCTATAAGTTCCACTTAGTAAACTGCCGTACATACAAAAACGAAAAAAAACCAAGTATTTAATTAGTAAATTATCAGTATATCTATAAGTTCACTCTTAGCATAATTTCAGTACAAACTAAAAACATTGATGTAAACTAGTTGTGTACTAGGAATTTGATTTCCAGTGCAGAAGCATCTAATATAAGAAAACAGAAAATTAAATAATGCACTATATACATAAGTAGAGATATAGAGGGAAAAAAAACAACGTACAGTTGTTAATGTACAGATATGTTATTTACAAGTATTTACAAGTGTTCAGTTTACAATGTACAATGTTCAGATGCTATGTATAAATGCTAGTTATGAACGTTTTATTGTTTTATTATTATTTATATAGCCTGTGAGGGAAGAAAAAAAACAGTTTGGTGGTCTGTAATACCGACCAGGAGTCAACAGTTTGAAGAGAGAGCGGACTGTGTGTGGAGTCCTAAGGGATTTTGTGGCTCTTCTTTCCAAGGTGGATTCCAACATTCAACACAGTCTGTTTAATTTATGTTTTCAGTTACATGTGTGAAACATAACTGTTCTCTCAGGAAAGTATTCCGTTAACTAATATTAAATAAATCAATGAATGGTTCATCCTAGATTGATGCTGTTTTAAATAGAAAAAACTATGCTGTTCATATTCAACCTAACAGTCTTTCTTGAAGAAAAGCCATACAAAAAAAAAAAAAAATAGTTTGGAAAGCTATAGACACTGGAAACATATGTGTAACAGTCCTGTAAAGTAACTGCAATGATACCAGTAACAACACCTACATTATAAGCCGTTTTAAAAGTGGTGGCCCAACCCAAAATATTTTTCACATTTTTAGCTATTTACAATAAATTCGGATGCTAGGCAGGTTTACACATATAAACAGATAAATGATTTCACCAGTTACATAAGATTAAAAGAAAATTAGAACCCTTTTAAATCACAACCAATAACAAGACTGGATGAAGTTCAGGGACAGATAAATGAAAATGCAGCATCGAGAAGAACTACTGAACTATCAACTCTTCAGCAGAGAAAACAGCACTGATCTGCAGCTCGTCACAGAACCCAGTCCCGTATTCAGGTAATTCACACTCCTCTTTCCATATTTTATCTCTCTTTTATAATTTTCACCAATTTGTTTCCTATCAAATGGGCATGGAAGGGGTGGAATATTTATGGTTCGTCACACAGTGCAAACTTCACTTGCAAATCCACCGTCTGCATGATTAACACCCGTAACAGCGCAGCACGGTGTCCATCAGCAGATGTCGCTGTTTCAATGTCAGAAATGTCTATTTATTGTTGTTAGAATAACTGTTGCAAAAAAACATGCAATTTTTATTTTAAAAAGTTTTTAAAATATGCTATATAATATATAAAAATAATCTATATATATAAAACTTTTTTAAAAATTATGTTTTTTGTTTTATGCTGGTGTCCATCAGCGAATCTGCTGACGGACACCAAGCTGTGTTGTCATGGAAACATCCCAGCTGAAGATAATTAGGAAATTACATCACTCCCTTTGCCAAGTGCATTCCAAACGACTACATAATGGCACACACATGCTCTGCTCACTCCAAAGTCCACACTCCAAGGGGTTAGGGATGATCACTTCCATTTGGAATATACATTCAAACATACATAAAATCATTATAATATATTGAGCAGTGACACGTGTCCTGTGTGACAGTGTCACAAACTTTAATAAACTTCTACAAACTGAACTTGCCATCATAGCTCAACATCAACCTGATGTCTCACTGATCTCTAGCTGTAAGAGTCGATGGAGGAGGAGGTGGAGGCGGATTAAGAAGAGAAGAGAAGGTTTTGAAGAGTGTCCGAGCGTCACAACAGTTGTTAATTTTGTCGTGGTAGTATCCGCAGGGGAATCACTAAATTAACTAAACCCTAAACCAACTTTTTTTAGTTAATGATCTGTAAGAATGGGGCTTTATTAGTGCTGTCCATTGATTCGAGTAACTTTTTTGACATTTGAGTATAAAGTGTTTTAATTCTACAATATATGGTGTAAAAACGTCTGAGTGCTGCCCTCTTCAGGTTGAACGGTGGCTACTGCAGTTGATTTTTCCTATTGGATGTTTGCGGTGGTACGTGACGTAAGCGGTGGCAGATGACGTAAGCAGTTTCCAGCTCACCACGCCCTTGGCAGTATAAAAGTATCTTGTTCCGTCAAAATCACTGTAGGTCGACCGAGCTATTGGGCTCGAGGTTGCGCGATGAAGTTCTTGAATGGCTGCCATATTATGAAGAATCTCTTGTGAGTGGTGGTTGTGAGGGGATGTAGGATGAATCCTG